>NC_056703.1:26040173-26252673 GCF_018831695.1 Puntigrus tetrazona | reverse complement strand
TCCCAACTTTTAGCATTCCTTCCCCACCCCTACTAGTAGCTCGTTCTACCCCCTCTCGCGGAGAGGCATTAGGGGGAAGCACTTTAATACAAAGGCCAAACACCGAGCCATCTCCCTGGACACCAAATATACATACATATAATCAAACTGATTAAAGGTTAAGTGTAAAATTATATTTTGTCATGCCGCTCACGACCGGTATAGATGGTGTAGGATAATGGTGTAAGATAATGTTATAGCTGATTCAAGAACTTGTTCATAAACATTTTTCTCAGTCAATATGACACTTATGCATCCAAACACAAAATTATCTTAACCAAAAGATTCAACTTTACTGCAAAATAAAGTGCTGCAATTTTTTCAAGTAAAAAAGTAAACATTAATATTAAATCTATATGTTTGTTCTCTAATGATTTTAAAATATTGTCAGCTGTAGATGCACAAATACACTAATGAAAATACATGTTTATTGCAATTTTTAAACAGGAGTGTATATAAATATAGTGTGTGTGTGTGTGTGTGTGTGTATCTAAATAATAATAATAATAATAATAATAATAATAATATAAAATAAACAGTTACTTATATTCCTAGATTCTTATTTTATTCACAGCACAGCTATGACCGCTTCACTCAATGGTTCTGTGTATCATTGTGCAACACCCTTAGGAACCACGGTTAGCAACATAAACAATCAATAATACAGCATAAAAAATACATTGTATTGGTAAAAACTATAGATTTTTCTTTTATGCCAAAATTCATTTGAATATTAAGTAAAGATCACGTTAATTAAGGTAATTTGCAAATTTCCTACTATAAATCAAATTTTTGATTACTAATATGCATTGCTAAGAACTTCATTTGGACAACTTTAAAGGCGATATTCTCAATATTTAGATTTTTTTGTTTGCACAAACAGATTCCACATGTTCAAATAGGTAGTTTAAAACCGTACATTAATGGAAAGTTTATTTATTCTGCTTTCAGTTGATATATAAAACTTAAAATTAAAAAAATAAATAAATGCTTTGAATAAAATCTGCTTTGAATGAAATCTGCTAAATAAGACAACTATTGTTATTCGTTGTGTCGTGTTGCTCGCGTCTGGAGTGGAATTATTATTTTCCAATATAACAGATTTGTTTTGCACCAGAAGCGTATGATAATTGTTATATGTTTTAGTAAATCTCTAAATGGTATTCTATTTAGAAATTATTATATTAACATAAACTTCACTTAGCAAATTTACTTCAATTTCAATACATATATTTTTAGTTTTAAGATTTTTTTTTTATTGTGTGCTTTTATAAAGTAACATGTCACACATGTGGACTCCTTTTGTTTTTGTCTTGTGCCATGTGCTCTGTGTGCCCTACCTTCTGTTCCTGTTAATTGTATCATTGTCTTCAGGTGTGTCTTATTAGTTTAGTCAATTCCTGTGTGTATTTAAGTTCCATTTTGATTCTGTTTAATCGTTGGTTTTCATCTTAAAATGCGTATGGTTTTTTTTCGTCCTGTCTGCCTGCCTACCAGCCTGTAAAGATATTGTTGATGAAGATTAAAAGTGTTTAAGTTGACTTTTCCTCATTGAGTGCTCTCTCTCACTAACCACACCGTGACACAATAACTCCACTTTGCATTGTGCCTAACAACACCCACAAAGCTATTTTGGTTACCAGTGACTTTCATAGCATGAAAAAACTAATTTGAGATTTATTAAATGTTAAATGTATTAAAAATTAAATGTTTCTCAAATTGTCTTCTTTTATATTCCATAGTTTGTTAAGCCATTGTAGCCTAAATAGTTTATGTGTAATACATTTTATGTTGAATCAAATGAAATACTTCTTTGAAATATTTTTTGGGGGGTATTTTAGTATTTTCAAGGTCATTTATTTCGAGTAAATGGTGGGTTTTTCAGGTGTTGGGTTTATGCAAGCCTGTCTGAATGCTGAGGGATGTGTTAATGATGTGAGTGCGGGTACAACAGCGCGAGAAATGGCTTGAATGAGATGAGATGCAATAGGATCAAGCAAACAAGTATGATTAAGGATGATTAGAAAGGACTTCTGTCTCAGAGAGTGAAGAGAAGGATGCGAACGAGTGTATGTTTGCTGATAAGATGTGCTTGATGGATTGTGGTGTGAAAAATTTAAATGAAGAACACAGCAAAGTTGAATTGATGAAGGAGGGGAAGGAGGATGTCAAAGGAGTGAGGAAAATGTTTCATTCAGCAGTTAGGCAAATTGCTAATTTTGTTAGGAAAGCATGTCCTTTTAGCAGTGGAGACGTTAGCAGAGAAGGAGGAGAGGAGTGACTGTTTGATACACATTAAGTCCATATATGTATATATTCACACACACACATACGTACATATATGTAGGATGTTTTGTCCACTGTGCCTCATATTAACGTTCTTGTGTCAGTAAGCAATCCCATTCCAGTTTGCATGTATGTCTGTGAATGGGGATTTGTTAGACCTTTCTCGCTGGCTTTCCAAAGTCTGCAACAAGGCCCACAGGGGATCCTGACATGCAAATCAGCTGTGGTGAAATTGAAATGTATATGGGATTATTTCCTCTCGATAAATGATAAAGCCTGCCTCTGATAAATAATAGATGGGACATCAAATATTCATAGCATGCAGCAAGTAGATAGAAACACAACAATGGGCCACTGCTTACTTCCCCATGCTTTAATATAAATAATAAAACAATAGTGCAGCAAAGTCCCAGCAGTCCAATTAACACTGTCCAAGTAGAAAAGCTAGCAGAAAAATGACGGGGTGTGTGTGTGTGTATGTTGTGTAAATGTGTGTTGGGTGTTGGGGGTATAGGGAGTTTTGATTATTCTACTTTGCATTGCATATCTACATGTACAAACATAGACACATTTTAATTTTTCCTTAATACGGAAGCTACTCACATATGAGCAAGTGATGCCACATCAATTGTTCACAGACACATCAGTGCTGAAAGTTCATACCGCACACTACATGTGTTCTTACACACACACACACACACACACACATACATTCTCTCTCTGATGAGCAACAAACAGTTGGCGGCTGTCAACTATTTCTCATGCTGACAGCCTCACTGGTACAGCAAGCATTAAAAGACATATAGCTTTAATTTGTGTTCCTGGAATCTCAAGTTAACCTTTTTTGTCTGTAGTGCCAAATAAATCACCAGACACATAAAGAAAAACACACTTGCATTAGTTAGATGAATTCATAGACAAAATGAATGTACTGAAGGAAATCGAGTTGATTTATAATATTAAAAAAAAAAAAGTATAAGAATTATTCAATTAAAAAATGTATTTAAAATTAAATTATGATAAATTTTTATTTAAAAATAATAAATCCTATAAAGGTATTCAAAGCCATGCTGTATGGTCAAATACTTCATGGCTAAAGGGTATCTTTACTTAATACGTTGTTAGGAGTAACAGTTAAGAGTAATTAGTTACCTGTGATAATTTTGTTAGTAATAACAATAACAAGAAAATGAAAATACATTAAATACTATACATCTACAATACAAGACAAATACATCTGTTGTACCGATAATATGCATTAAAAATGGTAACCTAAAAATTTCTTATTTAAAATAAAAATTGTATATTAATTAAAAATATTAACATTAATGAATCATCCTAAATGTATTAGATTTTGTAGGTGTAAGGGTAAGATCAGGCAGGTACAGCTCTTTCAAATAACAGGGTTACCGCTTTTTACAGTGCGTGACCTCAAACATTCAAGAAACATTCTGCAGTAAGTTTAATATGGTTATTATTAGTTAGCGCATTACCCAATATTAACTTAATGCATTAGCCAGAACAATAAACAATGAGCAAGAAAATAATTTCTTTTATTTGCTTGCTTTCCATTTTTTCCATTTTTTTCAGTTGGAGTCTCGTCTACTTCACTTCTTTTCCCAGTGAAGGGAAATAGAGAAACCAATCTAAAATCCATCAGAATCTTCTCAAACCTGCCTTCTCCGTCCTCCTCTCAGGCATGTGGCAGTGTGTGTGACTGTGTATTGTGACTGTCTGGGAATTGGATGAGATTGCGTGTTTAGCGGGCCAGCTGGCTTGGCTGATATGAATTGCATCCCACCCCCACCCCCTTCGCTCACTGTGAGAGGTCATGACCTTGCATCTTGACGGACTGCATCAGCCTATTGTGGAGCACTTTAATCCATTAACTGACAGCCAATGGCAACTTGGAAGAGAGGCAAGAGAACAGGAGTATGAAGGAAGATGCAATTCACAGGCTGTGAAGGAAATTGGAAATTGAAGGGAAGAGGACGATGATTTGAATCCATTATTGATCATAGCCTTTCTGATCTTGGAAACCTTTAGCTATGTGACATGGCTGCTTCAACCCCCAAATAGGTAACTTTAAATTTAGCCTCAATCTTTATGATTACACAGATGAAACAGTGATTTAAAATTACTTTCAGGAGTTGTACTTTTTATTAAAGATTTGTCCTCTAATAGACAGTACGGGTCCTTTTTTACGACAATATTTGAAAATAAGTTTAGCCTGTTTCATACTGTATCGTGAGACGATCATATAGTCTTGCAGTTTTGCAGCACAGCTCTTCTCAGGCAGAATTATAGAAAATGTATATAAACATATTAAAATTTTATAAACATGGCATAATGAACTGAACTAAATATAAACGATGGCAATTGTCAGCTTTGAATCAAATCACACATCACCATTATTTATATAATGCTTTTTGCAATGCAAATTGTGTCAAAGCAGCTTTACAGCATTAAACAGGGAAATACTGTGTCAGGATGCAGGAGAGTCACACATAAAGACACACACAGTAAGTTCCAGACAATTTGGCAAAGTAACATAATGTAATATAATATAATGCAACTAAAAGCTTAATAAAATGAAAAACAAGTTCAAATGTGGTCATTTTTAACATCATTTAAGGTTTATTTATACATAAATTATACTGTCTTGTATTATACAAATAAAGTCTCAGGATGCATTAGATTTAAACTCATGTTATTTCAATGTCATTTTCATTTGTATTTGCAAAGCAATCAAGAAAATAAAAGTTTATGAGAATTTAATTATCAAACAACTGATGATTAAGAATTTGTTAAATCAAATTCAAAGACATTAAATCTCTGAATATCTCAGCAGAGGAGGATCAAATATCTTCACAAACAGCTTAACCAGCTTCACTTATTACTAACCAGTGTGATTTTATTTCTTGAGAATTACCAGAGAGTTAGATGTTGATATTAACTTCATTTGAACAGTGTTTGTTTTAGCTCAGATCTTGGTTTGGGATCTTGTTTCTCATACTTCATGAGTTAATTTTTCTTTTGCTACTGTATTTGTGTTGTTGTGAAGCAGATGATGTGGTAAAGAGAGGCAAAATAAAGGGAGGTCAGCTGATAGTAGCTCCTTGTTAATGATGATAAAATCACAAAATGAGCATCTGATTTTGTTATTTTAAATGTTTTACAGCCACCAAACCATGTGAAGCTGTAGTATCAGCGCTAAGAACACAACAATCCCTGCACATGAATCACAACAACGGTTCACTAATCACACAAAAAAACCTTCATGCTGCAGTCAGTTATTTTATCATTTATTTATATGAACTTCAACATTGTTTCAGTGAATATTCTTTTACTTTCTTGAATTTTTCCCAGTAAGCACAATAATGTATTGTTGCTGCCAGATTTTGATTACCAAAAAAAAACCATTGTGTTTGATGCAAAACAAACTTGACGGAAACAAATAGAATATATATATACCCATAAAGAGGGTATCTATTTCATTTATAAATGAGACTAAGGTAATTGCATTTAATGACAAAAAAACCCATCCCTTTAAACAGTAATATTGTAATTTATTAGCCACGTGCTTCACATTTTTGGTAGCTAAGTAGTAAAGGAGACATTAGCACATGTAATGTCAAATGCTGTCAAGGCTTCATAGTGAGCTCATTTTAGACTACAAAATACATATGATGAGCACATCCAAATGTGTTTTCTAAAGGCTTTTTTTTGCCATTTTTAATGCAATTTTAAAAAAACAACTCAGAGACCAATAAATCTGAGCTTCATGCATAATTGACAAAGAGCTATTATGTGATGCGTATTTTGTGTAGCTGGCACTATTGACCAGCATTGACAGACAGTATAGTAATCTTTATGCATGTGTTGTAGCTTCAGTTTTGTAAAATGTTTTGGAAGATGGAGAGACTCATTTCAGAAAGTATTGATGATAGTGACATGAGGGCATCAGAAAATCAGATTGTAGTAATAAAACAAATTATTCAGGATAGAATATTTTATTTTTGGCAGTTTGTATGGTCTGTTATTGGATGATGCAACTCTTATTCACTGGGAATAAAAAAAAAACTAAACAAAAAAAGGAACTGTTAGGCATATAGTGATGATCACAGTTTAAATTGATCTTAAAACATTTCTTGATCTCTTTTCCCCACAATATCTCTCCCATGAACCTTTAGCTTTTTTTTTTTTTTTTAATTTGCATAGTGACTATCCATTTAAAAACATTCACACTTAACAGGGGGTTAAAGAGCAGCTGACCTCTAGTGTCAGTAAGGTGACAGTATCTTAATCAGTGAGAAGTCCAAAGTCATTATATCTGCATTTGGCCCATCATTCTCACTATTGATCCTGGTCCATTCCTATTACCTACCATACCTGTCTAATGAAGTCTTGCATTGTGGACAGAATGATAGAATGCTGTGTGTGTGTTTGTTTGTGTGAGTGCTTGCTTGTGTCTTTATGAGGCATGGGTTTGGTGCACATGCAAAATTGTAAAGAATTGTGCTGTTGTATAACAGTAACTTACTGGCAGCAGGTTTGCCACCAATGTACTGTTCATTTACAGCCATCTACCGTTAATTTACAGCTCTTAATTTTTTACAGCATGTTAGTGTCATTCTACCATGGAAATTCACTTTGCTCCAAATGCTTCAAACAGTTAGAATTTAAATTACTATTTATACAGTATTTGTATTTGTATTTTTAATGTATTTAATTTATAATGAGAAATATGACTTAGTATAAAACACCAAACACATAAGATAATGTATTTGCAGTACTAATATTTCAGTAAATAACTTTTTCATTTAGTTAATCTGACTCCTTGTGTGTTTCCATATGTGTGAACACAATTCAGCAGCAAGCCAAACTCCATTCAATTAAAGACTGGAGCCAGGGTATAGTTTCCAATCCTCCTGATTTTTACTCCAATGTGCATTGAATGAGAGTGAAACTTTCAAAAACCATACAAGAATAAAGTACTATTAGTAAACAGAATGTAAAACATTCTGAAAAGGCAGAATTAACCATTCAAGTAGTTCAGCATAGGAAATTAATTAATTAATTCTCAATTTACACATTTTTCAAAAAAATACCTACTGACAATGCTTTTGAAAGCACGAACATTATAGAAACTGTAGCAGCAGTCACGTGTAGCGTAAAACTAGAGGGAGTGGAAAAAACTGAACTGAGATGACCGATCTCTTGATTAGTCAGGTAATTTTTAAAATAAGTCCCAAGCAAAAAAAAAAAAAAACTCAACATACATAACTCAATAGGCGGAACACTGGAACACTCCCCGCCTGAAGATGTCATCTGTAACAAACTGTTCAAAGGCATTTCCTTATTTCCTTAGCAGGAGAATGGTTTCAGATATAGGCCTTATGAAAGTTTTTTAGTCTTTATTTCTTTTAGTTCTTTAGTCACTTTAAGTTCAACCTTGCAAACATTTCTGTCTTGACCAGTGAAAACACTTGTGACAAGTGCCATGGGCCATTCATTTTGGACTGCTTGGTTGTCATTTATTAGAACTATGTTGACCTCCTGGACGTTTGGGTATGGTTCTTGCCATTTGTGACACATTTGCTGTGCAAATATTCTTGTTTCCAGGCCAACCAGATTTGTTTGGCAAGGCTCTGTACTTGTCACCTCCACTGGTGTTTTTAAATATCTTTCTTTGAGAAGTTTCCTGTTGGCGGTGTTGTGCTTGTTTTTTGTGTTAAAAGCAATGCTGGAGTAAGTATCAGGGTTGAGTCTCCATCCATGGAGAGGGGTACTAGAGGTTTGTTGCTGATACCGCCACCATGAGTGTACAAAATACTTCATCGGAAAAATTGGAGCATCAACGAGTTGAGGATTTTGCAAGCCAGACCAATCATGCACTCCTATGCACCTCCGATATGGGAGGAATGTGGTGGGTTGAAAACGCATGTACATCACTGGCCATTGATGTATCTTTGCACCTTTGATTCTTTTATAACTTTGTGGAAACTCATTATAGGCGCCAATAAAGTTAGTTCAGCAGTCAGACTCCAGCCAGATTCCAGCAGAATGAATGGCTTCTACTGCACTGGTGCTCCACACGTTCATAATAATGGCGTATGAGTAATGCAGAGACGTGATGCTTGCCAAATAAGAATTTGACTTTTTTTTCTCTGGGTAGCTTGAATCTGATTGCTTTAATCTGCCTCCTACATGAGCGATGTAATAGCTCTTTTTTGTCAGAGGTGAGTTCTCCATTTCTTGCTCCTGTGGTCACAGTTGCCCTGATTTCCACATCTGAATCTGGATTCACAAGGTCAAAATGTCATAATGAAGTCATCTTCATGTGGCTTACACAGGAATTCTGGACCTGTAAGCCAGATAGACTCCACATGTTTTAAAACATGGATGAACCTAGAAGAAGTGTAAGCAGGATTGTGCTAAGTGGGTATGTATCGCCATTGTTTCAGTTCTGAAAATTTGTCTGATTCTCTATACCCTGTTGTAGACATAGACATAGAAACATTTAGTTTCACTGTAGATGTAGCCAAGCACAATTTTGCTGTCACAGTATTGATATCAATGTCTTTATACAATAAGTTCTGCTACCTTCACTGCTAAAACTGCTGCACAAAGCTCTAATCTGTCTCTTGATGTCAGTTTTACAATGTTGATCTGACCAGTTCCATCTACTATTCTGAGATCCTGGCTACAACTACTATGGATTTTGTTGATGCATCCAAGAAAATACAGATTTCTCTGTGGCTTGCTTTTGAAAGGGAGTTGGGCATGTAAGGGCATGGAATTTTAAGAAGTTTTTCAGTGCATCTTTCTACAATTCTCATTCATAACACTTCTCTTGTGTCAGTGGTGCATAACAGTCTGTTTCTTAAATAAATAGTTTTCATAGTAGAGACCATCTCTGTATGGGTACAGGATTCACGAATCCGAGAGTATCAAAGAAGACTATTGATTATGAATAGGAGAACACAGTGTGTGAATGGTTTGTCGATGACTGACACTTTAAAAGTTTCCCAATTCAAACCAAGGTTGAGTTGTGTAAGAATGATTGTTCTGTTGAGATTAAAATTTTGATGTTTCTTGCATAGTCTTCAGGTGGGAATGCTTTCAGTACTTGTACACTATTAGATATAAAGCAGAAAGTTTGATTCAGAGAGTACTGATTGTGTTCTTTTTAATAGATCTATTGTTTCCTCTTCAGGTGGCAAGGAAATTGTCAGGACTGGGACTAGAACCCGGCTCTCTGGCAGGAGAGTCTTATGTTCCACCTCTGAGCCACAGAAGACAGTTTAACCCAATAGTGAGACACGTTCTTGGATTAACTCAGCAAAGTTTAATGAGCAAAAAGCAAAGGGCACAAAAAATCCCTTTTCTTAGAGAAGGTCAAAACAATAATCATCAGTCCAAAAAGGTCCAACAGGAGGGCAAAAACACCTCCAAAACTAAATTCAGGGAGAAGGCATAAACAAGCCAAATTTAACATAGAAACAAAAGATTTGCCAAGAAAAGTTCTAGAGTAGACTTACAATAGGACTGGCCAAGGAACCTCAATATCCAAGCAAAGAACCCAAAGGAAGTCCTCTGTTTAAATACATAGGCTAAAACGAGGCACATGTGAAAGCAGTTGCACTGATTAGAAACAAATAATGCAGACATGAGGCTCTATAGGGACATCTAGTGGCCAAAATAAAGCATCTCAAGCAAAAGCTCTGACAGGACCCCTCCCTCTAGGAACGACTCCTGGCGTTCCCTCCAGGATGACTGGGCTTGCGAGCATGAAATTCTTGAATTAGATTTGGGTCCAAGATGTCTTTGGCAGGAACCCAGGAGCGCTCCTCAGGACCATAGCCTTCCCAGTCCACAAGATACTGCCAGGACCCACGTACTCGACGGACGTCCAGTATTCTGTGGACTGTGTAAGCTGGCTGACCACCAATGATACGAGGAGAGGGAGGTTTACCTGTGGCAAGAAAAGGAGATGACAAAACAGGCTTTAACAGAGAGACATGAAAGGTCGGATTAATCTTTAAAGATTTAGGCAGGTATAAAAGATAAGTCACTGGATTAACTTTCCTGGCAATCTTGAAGGGGCCAATGAACCTCTGGGAAAGTTTACGGGACCCTGGCCGTAAGGGAATGTTTTTTGTGGAGAGCCAAACTCTTTGACCAGGGCGCAGATTGGGGGCAGGTCTGCGTCTGCGATTAGCCTGGTGCTGGTACTGTTGACAAACTTTAAGGAGCTTAGCTCAGGCCTTTTTCCATGTCTGGCGGCAGCGTTTAGCAAATTGTTGAGCAGAGGGAACTGCAACCTCCACCTCTTGCTCAGGGAATAGTGAAGGGGTGTACCCAAACTGGCACTCAAAAGGGGACATGCCTGTAGCAGAGGAGCGAAGGGTATTGTGTGCATATTCAGCCCACATAATGAAGGAAGACCAGGAGGATGGGTTGTTAGCTGCCATACACCTCAGTGTAGTCTCAAGATCTTGGTTAATTCTCTCAGTTTGCCCATTGGACTCCGGATGAAACCCAGAGGAAAGACTCACTGTAGCCCCCAGAGACTGACAAAATGCCCGCCAGAATCTGGAAGAAAATTGGGGTCCCCGGTCAGAGACAATGTCTTGTGGAATGCCAAAGACCCAAAAGACATGGTTTATAATTAGTTTGGCAGTCTCTTTTGCAGTAGGTAGTTTAGGCAGAGGGACAAATCGGGCCGCCTTGGAGAACCTATCAACTATGACCATAATAGTGGTGTTGCCTTTTGATAGAGGAAGTCCGGTGATAAAGTCTATGGAAATATGAGACCAAGGTCTATGAGGTATGGTGAGGGGGTGCAATAGCCCCTGAGGAGACTGGTGAGACACCTTACTTTGGTTGCATGTGGGACAGGCATTTACAAATGCTGTCACATCCTCCTTGATAGTTGGCCACCAAAACCGTCTCAGGAGAAATTCGAGAGTATGGGAAGTGCCAGGATGGCACGTGAGACGGGAGGAGTGTCCCCACTGGAGGACCTGGTAGCGGGCAGCTTTGGGGACAAACAGACAGCGAGTTGGCCCACCACCTGGGTCAGGTTCTTGGGCTTGGGCCTGTTTTACCGTATTTTCCAAATCCCACCTGATAGGAGCAATTATCCTGGAACTGGGGATTATTGACGCAATAGAATCCTCCTGAGGGGTATTTACATATACTCGGGACAGCGCATCAGGTTTAAGGTTCTTAGAACCTGGACGGTAGGATAAGATGAACTGGAATCTGGCCTGGCGGGGGTTGAGTCGTTTTGCCTGCTGAATATACTCCAGATTTTTGTGGTCGGTGAGTACTTGGAATGGGTGTTTAGCCCCCTCAAGCCAATGCCTCCACTCTTCCAGCGCTAGCTTAACCGCCAGTAACTCACGATCCCCTACATGATAGTTCCTCTCAGTCGATGTAAGGCGGTGGGAAAGGAATGCACAAGGATGCAGCTTGTTGTCCTCTCCCCTTTGGGAGAGCACTGCTCCAACTCCTACATCTGAAGCATCGACTTCCACAATAAAGGGTTTATCTGGGTTAGGGAGAATAAGAATAGGTGCAGAGGTAAAATGGCTCTTTAATTTGCCAAACGCCAACTCGGCTTCAGATCCCCAGCGAAAACTGGTTGTGTTCCCCTTGGTTAGAGCAGACAGAGGAGCCGCCACAGTACTGAAGTTCTGAATGAACTTGCGATAAAAATTGGCAAAGCCAAGGAAATGCTATACCTCTTTTACTGATGAGGGGGAGGGCCAATCCACGACAGCTTGAACCTTTTGAGGATCCATTTGTACCTCTCCAGGCTTGATGATGAACCCCAGGAACTGAGCTTCGGTCACGTGGAATGCGCACTTCTCCGGTTTAACATAAAAATTGTTATCAAGAAGCCGCCTGAGGACCTTACTCACATGTCTTACATGCTCTTGGGGGGAACTCGAGAAGATGAGGATATAATCTAAATAGACAAACACAAACTGGTTGAGCATGTCTCGGAGAACATCATTGATAAGAGCTTGAAACACTGCAGGGGCATTAGTGAGACCAAAGGGCATAACTGAATACTCATAGTGCCCGTGGGCGTGTTGAATGCGGTCTTCCATTCGTCTCCCTGTCTGATGCGCACAAGATAATAGGCATTGCGCAAGTCAAGCTTAGTGAAGATGGAAGCTTCTTGCAGTATTTCGAAGGCAGTGACCATTAGTGGCAAGGGGTAGCGGTTTCGAATAGTTATCTTGTTAAGTCCCCTGTAATCAATACATGGCCGAAGTCCACCATCCTTCTTCCCAACGAAGAAAAACCCAGCTCCGGCAGGGGAAGTGGATGGTCGGATGATACCTGCTGCAAGGGCTTCGTTAATGTATTGATCCATAGCAGTTCGTTCGGGGGGAGATAAAGAGAATATGCGACCTCTGGGAGGACAGGTTCCTGGGAGTAGCTCAATGGCGCAGTCATAGGGGCGATGAGGTGGTAAGGAGGTGGCCTTCCTCTTGCTGAATACTGCTTTGAGGTGATGGTACTGGGCAGGTACTTGAGACAGCTCTAGGGGCTCTTGAGACTCGAGAATAGGGTCAAGGGAGTTCTGGGCTAAGCAGGTAGTCTGACAGGTGGGACCCCAACTGAGGACGGCGTCAGTGGACCAGTCAAAGTGTGGATTGTGCTGGAGGAGCCAAGGGTGACCGAGGATAACAGGAAACTCTGGAGACTGTATGAGGTGAAAGCACACTCTCTCCTGGTGCTGGTAAACGCCTAGGTTTGCCTAGGTTGTCTTTGTATTCAGCTCAGGACTTTGAAACCCCTTTGGAACATAAGAAGAGTTGTTGCTGTTGACCTGTTGACCTTGTGCAAATAAACAGTGAGGGTCTTCCGTTTTCTAAAATATTTGTCTTTAAAACTGGTATACTTCACCAACCAAAACCCATCTTAGGTCAATTTATGGCCAAAAGATTTGTTGTGTGGGCCATAAATCTGATTTCTCACCTTATGAGTTCTGAGTATGTCTTGCCCAAGCAGCAGGAGGATGTGGGCTTCAGGGTTCAGAGCTGGAATTTCAGGTGTGATAGGTTTGAGGTGAGGTTAATGGAGAGCAACTTTGGGTGTTGGGTGTTTCATCATATTCAATTAACACTGTAAGTGCAAGACTAATTCTGCTATTTGCTTCCTTGATCCAATAGCTGTTTGTTTTTCTTCCTGAACAATCAATTAATCCAGAACATGTCTTTAGACAGTAGGGAGATGATTTGCTATGGTTGTTTAACGGGTTGAAAAACTTTGACCTGGCCAGAGATCTGTTGCTCCAATCATCAAGCATAGCATACATACAAGGTTTGCCTTAGGAAACACACTGACAAGGCATATTTTAGAACAATATTTCATTGAAAGGCCGTGACACAGTTCAGTGCATAGAAAGCTCACCTCTTCAGTTGTAGAAATTTCTTCCTCATTCCCTCCGCTATTCTGTAATGAAGAACTTTGATTTTTATGCATCAATGAGGGCGGGCCATTATGCAAAACTGAGTAATGAATGTTGCTATTGCACTCATGACACTTTAGAGTAGCTTTTCAATCACAAGCAACATGTGATGATGATGAGCAGCCCCTAAAACATATCCCCTGCTTTTTCAAGCAAGCTTTTTGTTCGTCTTCAGTCTGAAGCCTTTACATTTCCTTAAAGAGGTTTATTGTGGAAGGGACAATATTTTGCCTTGAGGTGCATCGTGGGAGACTTCAGTTTACCAGCACTGGTGTCTTGAGATTAGTGCGTCCTTGAGGGAGTCTTTCTTATGATGTATAACTACTGGAAAAAGCAAAGTTTGGATCATTGCATGTTTTGGTGTGCAGAGGAACTCAGTAAAGAACGAGAAAGAAGAGTAATAAACACCAAACTATTCTTTGTACTTTGAGCCTTGAGAAATCCATTTCAAAACTGTCTAATTTCTTAAACAGTGCACTTTTGATAACTTCAGGTGAACTGTAACATTCAACAAGCATATTCCAAACCATTATCAGTGCTGCATCTGGGTTTCCTATGTGGAGTGCCCTGAAATGTCACACATACTCAAAAAGACTCTCTCCCAAGCCACATTGACAACAAGTCTAACTTCTTAGTTGTATTAATGAATGAGGACCTCAAGACTCTATAACTTTCAGGGTGATCATCAAAGTGTGTTAAACCACTGCTCACCAGCTCACAGCGACCAGAAATAGGTATATCATGTCTGTAGTGTCTGAGTGTTGTTGCCAAAAAATACACCCCTGAACTGGGGCTGTTTCTGCAATTTATTACTGACTAGTCTTTCTGTTGGTCCCTCTTTTATGTTTCTTGGGAGTTTTTACCTTTTGTATTTTTGTTTCATTCATCATGTAAAACATACTATCATTCAAATGCACTATATTTTGTTCTGTCACTTGGTCTGGTTCAGATTTGCAGTCCTGAGACTGAACAGAAGCTAAATTGGTTTGCTAAATATGTAGCTTGGTCACAGACATAATCACAAACACGCTTCTCCGGGCTTTGTGCTGATGAAGAGTGACTTTTCCTGTCATACAGCTCCTCGTCCTTATACTCTGCTGTCGCTTCTAGTATCTCTGCTTCTTTCTCTGTGAAGGTAGCTCAGGTTTGTGCAGCCTCTGCCTTAGCTCTAGAAATTGATCTCAGTGAACATTATAGAAAACTGTAGCAGTAGTCACAAGCACTGTAAAGCTAGAGGAGTGGAAAAAACTAACTAAGATGGCTGCTGTCTTGCTTAGTCAGGCAATTATCAAAATCCTAAGTCTAAAAAAAAGTCCTAAGCAAAAAGCCCTAAGATTTACAGTAAATTGCTGTTTATCCTTGAATTAAAAGTAATTTTGAAAATTCTCCAGATGTCTGAGAGAAATAACATAATTCTGGTTAGTAATGTGTGAAGCGTGTAATGCTGATAGGAGTTAATCAATCTTGAGAGATTTAATGTATTCTTTAATCAATCTTGAAAGATTTAATGTTGTCTGTATTTCAATTTACTTCATTAGTTGCATTTAGTTATATTAGTTGTTTCTCGTTCATTCAGTGATTCTGCATGGTAACAGCAGCTGTCCATCACTAATGCACTTTAACACTCTCTAGTGTGCACACATTATAAGTGGCTGCATTCGAAACTGCATACTCCGTGAGCAGATAATTAATTTCGATAAGTACTTACTGAACAAGTGCTAAAAGTGTACGTACTTCAGCCAAATCTAGTTGATTATGAATGAGATGACATGTTTACGTAGTCATGTGACCTATGCCATTATAACAAGTGCAAAAACAAAATTAAAAGATATCAGTGACAGGCTTAATTTGTTTTGATGAAATTTGCAAATTTTTAGTCTTGTTGAACATACAGCTGCACTTGTGGTATACAGTAAAACCAAAATCGATAGCTCTTTATTGTGTTATTAATGTCTAAACTTTATGTACAAAATTGTTCATCCACATACTAGCTTTTTATTTTTGAACATTTCTCTAGTTTCATAACATGAGGCTAAATAACAAAAGGAAATGCAAGTTTAATGCATTTCCAGCCCACTCTAAAGGCCACACTCTGGACCTTATCTGCTGTTCGGTGTTACACCTCTGGATTGTACAGCAACTGCAATACCCATATCTGACTATAAACTTTCTAGATTCAAAAAACAATGCACCGAGACATTCCGGAATATAGACAAAATTAATCCCTCGACTTTAGCTGTTGCAATCACTGACCTTCCACATAGTGACCATCTCTCTTCCTCTGATGAGCTGGTCTCCTTTTATAATTCTGAATTACAGCAGCTCCTGCACAATTTTGCACCTTTAAAACTTGGACTATATCTTTCAGTACCCTGCTTTAATATTGAACCTCGCCAGCTTAAAAGTTAAGGGTGTTGACTAGAACGCCCTTCAAGGAATTTATTTAAAAAAGTATATTTCATCCAATAAATGATTTTTATTTCTTTTTGAATTCATTTAACTTTTACATACAGAAAAAGTGTGAATGTTCTTGTAACTTATTATAACCTATTAAAAAAATACTGACCTTCACAAAAATTGCTTTTACAAAACTCTATTTAAGTGTGTATATATCCAAAGTAAAATGTTATGACCCGCCCACGTGCTGCATCAGAACAGCGATTGTTGCTCATTGTCACCTGTACCAAACCAGTTTTTGAGGGCTTTATACAAGTGCAACACATGTAGGTAACTATTTACATTGCATAAAGCTAGGTTTTAGACGAATGAGTATGCATTTGTTGCACTATAAAATGTAAAAGTTGTTAAACTTAAACTAGAAAGATAAGACTGGCAGCAGGCTCGTACCCTGAGTGTTCAGCAATACAGCTGTTTATGGACCTAGTCTGCTTTAACATTGTTTTAGCAATTTTTTTAAACACTATAACGTAATATGTTAATATATTTGTCTGAAATATTTTTAAACCATTTGTTCAACTAAAAAGATTAAATATTTATTTACAATGATTCTAATATTTTCATAAACCCTTCTTCTATTTCTGTTACTACTTTAGAAGACCATCAGATCTACAGGGAGGAGCAATTCAAGGAGTAGGTGGAATTGAGGTAAATGTTTCAGAGGTTTGTGAACCTTCTGTGAACTTTTAATGTGTTATTTTATTGAAGGCTTTTGAAGAGCTTTCTTTGTTGCCACTTATTGTTCTGTTTATGTCTCATACAGAGAAAAAACAGCACTAAGCAGTGTCCATGAGGATTTGAAAATGCTAAATATGCAGATATATGTCTGCCGTGAACCAGATGCAGTGGGTATCATCATTGAGGAAATCTCAGTGCTTACTGATCTTGGAAATCTGGCCCTGGCATATGCTCTAAACCTGCAGTATCCACCACAATTCTACAAAACATTTGAGGTGTTCCAAAGACTTTTTGTGGGACTTGACATTTGACACCTTCCTCCTGATTTATGACACTAAAAAACAAACTTCTGAGTCAGTTGGTCAAATGTTAGCCTCACACTCATACATGGCAATCTTGTTGTTCACAGTTTTTTTTAGAAGATTGTTCTGAATGTTTATTTGTTAATTGGCTGCAGTTCAGAAGTTCTGTTATATAAACCATTCTATGGTGAAAAAGTTTTAATACATACTAAGATATACTGTACTGTGCACTTACGGATTGAAGCTGAAGTCAGTACTTTCATGTCAAATGCTGTGATCCAGCTTCCCTGTGTTTTATTTTAACATCCTTGTAAGGATATATGCTTTTTTTTCTTTTTTTATGTTTTCTTTTCTTCACCACTCTTGCTCATTGGGCAGTTGAACTGAAAACAACATGGTAGTCAAGCACAGACTTCTTCAGTTCCTGGATAAGCCTCCAGCTGAAGTCAGTTCTATTTTGTCAAATGCTGAGGTCAGAGGCCCTTTATTTTATTTCAATGTCAAATGTTTTAGTAGAATATGGCACAGATTGTACTTAAAATGTGTTCTTGTATTAGTTTATTATGTTTTAAAACAGTAGTGCAGTAATGTCAGACCTTTTATGCAAATCGCTCAAGAGTCACTGTATTTTAATGTCAGTGTTAACACAAACCGAACAGCACTTTGAAGGTGTTCTATGCTGCGCTTAAAGATGAGGTCAGACGTTTCAGTAATTTTTAATGTTAAAATTACCCAATTGTATATGGCAGCTGTTACAGAGAAATAAACGTTGGAAACGAATACCTCTCTTTCCTTTACAGCAATGCTAACTAAATATTTCAAGTGGATTGAAGAAATAATTTGAATATGATGTTACTTATTTTAACTAAGTATGATTTGGTCAATATGCTTATCTTTGTCACACTGTTTAAACTCAAATGTTTTGAGTCTTGGAGACTCTACTTAATTATTTTAGCATACAGTAAAATACATAATACTGATTTTTACAAATGCAAAATACCAAGAAGTTCACTAAATTTACAAAAAGTAGTTGGAAAATGTTGCCTTAATTTTGTTGCCACAGTTTTTAAAGTGCATAGTACATAGACAACTGTATGACAAACGTTCATCTTTATAAAGAGGCTCTTTCTGTTTTATTCAGATTTCATTTCATTCACATTCAGATTGTAATGCCAAAGCTCTGCATACTGAAACCACCTGATAGCTGAATACAAATAAACTGAATACAAATACAAAACACATAAATACTTAATAAATGAGACACAGCTGATGACAATTAGACAATAAACTGAAATTAGGTCACACCGAACACATGGCACAAGATAAAACAACAACAAAGGAGTCCACATGTGTTACAATACAAGTCCTTGCACTGCTCAATGCAATACATTTTTGTCTTTTTTTCAGTAACTAAATAATGGTTATTTATCAGCAGTTAATGTCCTCTGCTGACCCATTTTCTTCTTTTACCTTGCCATCTGAATTAGAAATTTCTAATTTTAATTTAGAAATTGAATTGTTCTACTTGATCTCATACCAACTCATTTAGTCTGTCTTCCTTCTCTTGTAACTCATATTGTTGATTCATCTCTTAGTTCTCTCTTAGCATTGTTCCATCGTCTTTTAAATTAGCTGTTATAACTCCAATTCTTACCAAGTCAGATAATTTCTTTCTTATTTCAAGTCTTCCTTTCATTTCAAAGATTCTCAAAAAGGCATTTCCAGCACAGTTTCATGCTTTTACCTTAGCAATAATAACTTATACAAGTGTTTTCAGTCAGGAATCAGTCCTAAGCATAGTGCAGTAACTGCCTTGGTGCAAGTAACCAATGATTTGTTAATGGCTGGGGTCCGTATCTATTGTATCTATCTTGTCTTGCTTGATTTGAGTGCAGCTTTATCAGATTTCAGTCTTATGCTGATGATACACAACTATATGTATCTACTAAGCCTTACTCTATTCTTCCAACTGTTTGCCTTAATGACTCTCTTCAAAAAATAAAAACTTGCTTCTTTGCCAATTTTTTAAAACTACTTGACCACTGTAATTTATCACACAAGCTCCTCCTCAAAATTCTGCTGCTCACATCATTGTATGTAGCGCCCCAACCTGTCATGGAGGCATCTGTGATTACTACCACATGCTGCGACACTTGTTCTAAGGGCACCGTAGAAATGCAAGGTCTGTCCACGGGCTGAAAGTGCGACGTCAAGCCGGCATGATGGTCATGTGGAGTGTCCAATTAGTAAAACAACAACTGCACTACAAAAACTCTCCATGATTAGACTTCCTGTTTTTCCTGCTTGGGAATTTCTGTCCAATGAATGGATGAATGTAAGAAAATGAAAAGTTGCAATTTTCTAGGCCAATATGATTACAAACTATACTCCTATTCTGGCATAATAACCAAGGAAGTTTTCTGCCATACCATGGCCACAGCAGGTGAATCATATCACACAGCATTAAAACTTAAATGGATTTATAGCAGGGGTAGACAAATTTGGTCCTGGAGAGCTGCCATACTGCAGAGTTTAGCTCCAACCATAATTAAACACACCAGACCAAGCTAAACAATGGTTTCAGAGTTATTATGGCTACAGGTAGGTACGATTTTGTTCAAGGTTAGGTAGCGGTACAACTCGTGTAAATATATCAGATTTCCAGTGCCAGAAGGAACTCAAGGAGCAGAAGGCCTGCACTCGGACACCAAGGTTGTTTTGCTTCTTCTCGATAGGTGAACACTGTTCCTACACCAGACACCATGCCATGACAGCTGAAGTCAGTCTAGGACGCAATGAAGTGACCTTTGAAAACCATTTGGAATGTGTGTCAGCACATCATAAATAGATGTGCAGTTTTCTGTCTGAGATTTGTCGTGCTGCTGGCGTCCGGTGTAGACAGCATTACTGGTTATTGTCACATTCTGGTCAAGGAAGCAGACACTGAGTAAAATCCAGAGGTAAGGTTTTTTAATGAAATAAAGTAGTCATCGGTGTGTAGCCTCAAATTCAAACATAGGAGTAAGTTCAAGCAATAATGCAATCAGTTCTTTCCTTTCACAGGATCTTGGTCGAGGAATAGGCTCCTCCTAGCAGGCAGACAGAATGGGCAGACAAGATCATGACCAGAGTTCCAGGTATGTAACCTCAAGATCAGCCATGGGTGGAATGGTGATTGGTGTTATAAAGGGTAGCAGATGAGTGGTTGCAGTTGCTGGTGATTAGTACTCGGGTGATTGGGATTGGGATCATGACCAGGTGGCAGGTTCGGTGGAAGACGGAAGTGGTGGTGTGACATTACCCCCCTCTCGGCGAGCGTCTCCTGACGCTCAGGATCGACAGTAAGGACAACCACGCCTCTGAGAGCAGGACGGTCTGGCTGGGCCACATGGAATTCATCCATGAGAGAAAGGTCTAGAACTTCGTCCCTGTCGACCCAGGACCTCTCTTCAGGGCCAAAGTTCTCCCAGTCGAACAGATACTAGAGTTGGCCGCCCTGCCGTCGGGAGTCGAGAATCTCTTTGATCCGGTGGATGGTTTCGGGTGCTCTGTGGAGGGAGGAAGAAAAGGGATGTGAATTGTGGTCCCCGGTTAGAGACAGTATCTTCGGGGAGACCGAAATGTCGGAAGACGTTGTGAAATAGGGCTCCATGGCTGAGGGAATTCCATGTAGAGGAATTCATTTGCGGGATTTAGAGAAGCGGTATACCACCACCAGGATGGTGGTGTATCCGTTGGATGGTGGGAGATCGGTGGCAAAGTCTATGTCTATATGAGACCATGGTCGGCGTGGAATGGGCAGAGGCAGCAGCTTTCCTTCTGGTAAGCAATGAGAGTGGATGTGATAGCGCAGACTGCACATCCCTTGATGTACCGGCCGACATTTCGGGCCATGTTGGGCCACCAGTAGCGATTTTGGAGGAGTGAGAGGGTTCGGTAGCTACCTGGGTGCCTGGATCTCGGAGAGGTTTAAGCGTAGTGCTGATGGGATGTGAAGTTTACCTTCTGGACCTCCTGGTGGAGCAGGTTCAGTAGCTGAGGCTTCCTGTATCAGGTCATCCAGGGACCACTGTATGGGAGGTTGAGGTTGGCAAGATGGGTTTGGGACTTTCAGAAGTGGGGTCAGGTTGATGCAGGCGGGAGAGAGCATCGGCATTAATGTTCTTATTACCAGGTCTGTAAGAAATCTTGAAATAAAATTGTGTGAAACAGGGCCCATTTTGCTAGTCAGGGATTGAGACGATTGGCTTCTTTAAGGTATTGTAAATTCTTATGATCGGTAATGACTACGAAAGAGTATTTAGCTCCCTCCAGCCAGTGGCGCCACTCTTCCAAGGCCAGCTTGATGGCCAGTAGTTCCTCATTACCTACATCGTAGTTCTGCTCCACCGGGGACAGCTTTCTTGAGAAGGCTTCACTTTATAAACCAACTCCCAGGGTTATCGCGTACACTTCCACCACGAATGGTTGGTTGTGATCTGGATGGGAAAGAGCTGGGGCAGAGCAGAAGGCAGACTTAAGTTGGGCGAAGGCCATTTTAGGCTTTAGGATTCCATTGGAGGGTTTTAGGATGATGAGAAGAAGTGAGAAGTGAGTCACAGAGAAGTGAGTGGTGCGGCAATCTGACTGTATTTGGCTATGAAGCGTCGGTAGATGTTAGTGAATCCAAGGAATTTTTGCAGTTGTTTTACAGAGGTAGGAGCAGGCCAGTTGCGCACAGAGTCAACTTTGTGGGGGTCCATGCTAACACCGGTGGATGTGATGATATATCCCAGAAAGTGAATCATGGTTTTATGGAACTCACATTTCTCTGCTTTCAGGTATAAGTGGTGATGGTGATGGTGATGGCGATGGCGTTGAAGGATTTGTGTAACATGCATCGGTGTTCTGAGAGATTTGGTGAGTAAATCAGGATATCATCGATGTATATGAAGACGAATATGAATATGGAGGGTGAGTTAGGGAGTAACCCAGTATTCATAGTGGCTGGCTGGTGTGATAAAGGCAGTTTTCCATTCATCTCCTCTCAGAATCCGGATGAGATTATACGCGCTCCTCAGATTTCGTGAAAACTCGGGCTTCTAAATATTCTAAAGGCCGTCAAAATTTAGGTGAAAATCATAACTGCTGGTGGTGGCTGGCAAACAAAAACAAAACGCTGACATGGAAAGAGTTAAAAGTATTACATTTGAGCTTAAAAATCTTGAAGAAACCCTGTGTGCTATAACACATAACATAATTGCATAACTAAGGAAAACAATTCAAAACATATTAAAAAGGTTAATGAAAAATGTAACAAATATATTTGGAGGCCATGTCAGCCATCAAACACTGAACTGGACAAGATCCAAAAAACAACAGTCTGAACACAAAGAGGTTTGCGACACCATTACTGCTTAAGTGGACCAAAAAAGGATCATTGTCTTCTTTCAGCAACTGTAAGTGTGAACAAAGAAAACCTGGGTTGTTTTTTCACTTGGTTCACTTAAAGTGGTCAGAGTTTGGTTCTTTTAAAAAGTTTTAAAAATTCCATTATTGACTCAAGTGTGAAAACACATTCAGCTTTTCCCTTTGGAGACAAGAAGTTTTATTGTTTTCCTATGCCCATCAGCCAGGAAGACTTCTGAATGAGTCTATGAGCTTATTCAGCTCATGTTGGTCTGATAGTGCTTCAGGACTGTGAAAAGAGGTAATTTCCAAAAAAGAGCAAGCAGTTATGTCTTTGTAAAGAATGCGGTGGCAGCTTTTGTGGATGAGTCATGCTTTCACTGCAGAAGATGACCGTTTCAGTGTTGCAGTCAAGATTCCAATACCTCAGGAGAATTGGCATCCCATTACGTATGCCCCAATGTAGTTCTTTTGGATCACAGAAAATTGCTACTTCAGTCAAGCCATTTCATTTGGTGCTTCTCCTAATGACAAGATGTTGATTGCAGTATTGGAGAGTGATCTTAAGTCTGGGGATGAGGGCTTGGCTGTATTACCCCCTTTCGGCACAGTAATGTTGTCCTAACCAGACTCAGAATTGACAGCTATGTTTTCCCAGGCTAGCAAGATGGTCAGACTCGAGGGGAAAGAGCAACTATGGTTAGGCAAGTAATTGAATTTAGGCAACTGATATCTCCAGTCTGGTTCTCCCCAGTGCCAAACTTCACTAGACCGTAGACAGCACATTTTTCCACTTAAACCAGTATGGCACCTCCAACTCCCTCTCTAACCTCAATAGTGGGGTGGCTAGGGGATGTGCTGCGATCCCCCTGGTGGACTACACAGTTGCCATGTAATTGATCTTATGCGTGGTTACTTCGTAGTATTAGATAAGCCAGTTTAGTAATTTCCGGTCAACTACTTTGCAACTTACTACTTTCATAAAGTGGGTTATGTATAGAAACTGAGCAAAGGACACTCATTCACAATTAGGAGAAAAGTTTTGTTTGATGTTAATATATATATATATATATATATATATATATATATATATATATATATATATATATATATATATATATATATATATATATTGTGATGAGTCGGCTGTCCCTCCCCTTTATTGTCATCATCACCCCGTCCTTTATTCGCCGCCCTTCATCAGGCTCCCTACGGGAGTGGGCGTGTCCGAGAGGAGGGGCGTGGTATTGGACAGGTCTGGCGGCGTGTGACGAGGCACACCTGAAGTTGTCACCTCCCCGAGAGACCAGTCTCTTCCCCCGTGCATGCACGCTAGTGTCCTCCTGGGTCTAGGAAGGGTGCGTGAAGGGACTCGCCACGCCGCCAGAGAAGCGTGCAGTCAGACACTGTAGTCCAGGCGATAAATGCACACGTGTACCGCTTACGGGCCAGGATGCCGGGCTGTTTATCCCTTCAAAATTGCCGACCGGGAAGAAGGAGGAGAAGCCGCGGGAAGAAGCCGCCGCCCCTCACGCCCCAGACCAGAGAGGGGAGCGCGTGCGGCTGCTGGACTCCGCCCCTTACCTGGACCCTTCCCCTTGGAAAACTACCCGACCTGCACTTCCCCTGCAGCACAACGAGGACACCAGTTCCCCTGTTTATTTCCCTGTATCCCCTGGACACTTTATTTTTGTATATTTCTTTTAATAAAAGCCTCTCCGAGGCCTGACGCCACACCCACTGTGTCTGTCTGTCGTTGGCTCCTCCCACCACTATATATATATATATATATATATATATATATATATATATATATATATATATACACATACCATTTCAGTAATTATAAAAAGTAAATTTGAGGGAATCTTTTGCCGCTAGTCATTACTATGATTGACAGTGGCAATGGAAAAAAATCATCTGATGAGCTGATGGCAAAATAAAGCTGTCCATTAAGTGATTCAGACAAAATTTGGACAAACAAAAGTACAGGTCAGTGTTGGAAAAAACTTAAACGATGTAGTTATAAAATGTACACATTTCAGAATATTGAATGCATTATTTATGTCTGTTACACTTTTAAGAAGGATACAATGTCGATTCTTCACAATATGAAAAAAGACAGGTTAAACAAGGACCAATTTTCTTTGCTTGTATACCAACATTTTTCACGTACTGAATGCTACTTCTGTTCTGTAAGTCAGCTACTTTAACAGAATATCATAAACAATAACATGTCTGATTCTAAGCAATACCCGCTCTAAAACCACAAACATTGCAATCAAATATGTCTGAATATACAGTGTTCACTCTTGAAATCTTTAATGGTATGATGAATAACATCAAGTATCACAAAATCTTTGAAAATAAGTACTTATACTCCATAAGTACTAATAATCTATAAACTACAAAAATACTACAAAAATAGCCTGTGTTGATAATTCTATTAATACTCTTTTCCATCACGGTTTTAATTGTTTTTAAACCACAGTTTTTAATCTTCTATGAACTATGCTAATGAACTGACTTATTTCATGAACTTGCTCTTAACTCAACACCAGTACTGTGTTTTCCATAACAATGTGACAAAATGATTAATAAAAGCATTTTTCAACTGACATTCTGAAAGCGATACTCATTCCTATAAACCGTATCATTCTGAATGCAGTTTTAAATGTAATGACTGACAAAGTAAAGCTAAATGAAGTTTTATTGTGTTAATGTGTAATCACAGACGCGTGTGCTTTCTCAAATCAGGTCACACTACACACAACTAATGGTGGTACACATCTATGTAATTAATCTTTCTTCATTTTACATTCTTATCTAAACTATATGTATTTCAGACATTTACTTCTCTATTTGCTAGCGCTAAAACTTTCTAGTCTGTCTTGAAATTGATAACACTTTCGTCTGTCATTTTATGTACTACATTCTTAATCACGTTTGTAATCAACAATTCTTAAAGTCTCAGATATTAACTACGTTTCTATAACAACAAAGCACTGCTGGGCATTACTGCAATAATGATCACTGTCAGCTTACCTGTTAAACAATATGAAAAGACAGATTAAACAAGGAGCACTTTTCTTTGCTTATACACCTACATTAATCACGTACTGAATACTACTTCTGTTCTGTAAGTCAGCTACTGACGTGGTGTAAAAAGCTTGGGTGCCCCCTGCCAGCGAACACGAGTTTCGACAAGAGCAACTTTCTGCAGATAACCTGTAATCCAGTAATGCTGGATGTTGTTATCGTTCCCAGACAACAGTCATTACACAGTTTTTCATTTTAATCTTTTCTTAACTACTCAGGGCTACATGTTATACCAACTGATTTAACATTTATTCAACTATATAGGCATTTATAGCATTATAGGCTTATGTCTTGCCTATTGATTGTGACTTTGTGCAATTACTATACTTTATTCTTTAGTGCGATAAAGTACTAAATTTGTTTGAATATTTGTTTTATACTAAAGTGAAATGGTAGCTACAGCCAATGAGTTATCCTCTACTGCTAAATGGCTTGGTTATAAGAGTAATTTAATTTTCATTTTAAAAAGTAATTTTTTTTGTTAAGACATTTTTCATGTCATCTTAACGAATGAAAAGTGAACTTTTAAAAATGCACAGTCGAGTAATGATAATACTTATAAATCTTATAAATAAGATTTTAAAAATGTATTTATGGCTATGAAGATAAGACGATTGATTTTCAAGAATACCATTACAATGTCATTTAAGAGATTAATCTTACCTGCCTAAACAGTTATGGTAGTGTTTATTTATCATCATTTAATTGCACAATTACTTTATGTGGGTACCTTCCTTGAATTACCAGACTTTGCATACAAAATGCACACAAATGTTCTTTAATAACATGAAACTGTATGTTAATTCCAATATCATTATTTATAGTATAGCAATTTTTTTTTCCTAGATTCTGCTAAAATGAGTCAGGATGGTTTTTCTTTGAGAGTATACATATCAAATCAGCTTCATTGGAAGATTGTGAGCTGGTTTATCTTCATTCAGAAGCTCCAAATAGAATTCTATGCATATGGTCAGTTGTGTCCAAGGAGCGCTTTTACCTGGAGGGTCTAAGGTCTGTAAGTTGTCATCATTTTCTAAGCATGCGTTTCAGCAAATAAACAAACTTTTCACATCAGAGCACTTATGCTCATGCAAGATGGTCTAAAGCCTGCACGCACACTGCACGATATCCCACCTCCTCAAAGACCGGGGTTACACTTACCGTATCTGCAAAAATGCAAAGGTGTGTGTGAGGCGAAAATGGCGTCATTGTGGAGTGGCCGTCTGTGCACATTGAGTGCACAAAACCCCTATTTGTGTTGGGGTTATGCATAGCATGTTTTGTAACTTTTTGCGCAGCTCTGCTTCCAAAGATGCACGATTTTGACTGAATAGGCCCGTCTGTACTGGCATTTATATGCAGCAGAAGCAGCTTTATGTAACGTATCAACTCTATCGGTCCCTGATTAATTCATGTAATGAAAAGAAAATGTTTAATGAAATTGGGAGGAAAGATTTCAGATTGCAGTTGTTGTTGTTCAATACAGTATTATTAATTTTATAATATATAATCTATACCAAGCAGAACTGTGAAGGCCTAAAACATCATAACTATCTGAATGGAGATATTGAGAATGTGTACACAATGTTTTATCAAAGGGTGTGTAATAATTTTCCACTTCTCTAACTGAGTGTAGTCATACGAAAAGAAAAAAAAAACAGCATCAATAAGAACCTTGGTTACCAAACTGCATTTCCTTAAAACACACCCTGTAGTACTGCTAGTAGTTTTTGGCTGTAGTGAAATGTGACTTAGTGAATCTGAGATTCAATCCAAAAAAGAATTGTGAGGCATGAGTCCTTTTCACTACATTTTGGGAGTCTATTCATCGGAAACAGTTAAACAGAGCTAACAAACCTCCCAATGCACAACACATGCATCGTAATAGCAATTATTCTCTTAGTAATCGGTCTTAGTAATAAACCTTGTCTATTTTCAGTCAATGCAAGAATACACCTGTATTATAGTTGTAGGATTTTATTTGTATTTTATCTAAATGTCATTTCTTATATGCAGATTTGCATGTGTATATGATGGTGTAAGAGAGTATCAGCTTTACTTTTTTACTACATTTTCATTCACATAATATAATCACACTTCCATGTCTCCTTTAGAATGCATGTAAGTGCACCTTTACCCTTTTGAGCTTATGTATGTATATATGTGTGTATGTATGTCTAACAAAGCACCACCCACCCACATACCCTTTCAGCTATGTCAGACACAGCTCTCTCTGTCTGCAGGGGAGGGGTTGGGGTATAGGGGTGAGATGTTGGCAGGAGAAATGATGATGATGAAATTAAAATTCTGCAGCCAGCAGAAGGGGCTTGCACGATTCCACCGCCAGGCCGGGCCACATCGATCCGTTCCAGCATTTGACTTTCAGCCATGACAAAACTGTGGGCAAATTAATTGTTCTCCAGGATATTAAGCATCAGAGTCCATTAATCCTCTTTGGAGCTGCACACCGTTTGAATACTAATCAGCCGCGAACACTCATTCATACACACTCACTCCTTCTGCTTCCCTCTATCCCTACCTCCTCATAACTTCCTTTTCTTTCTCTTTTCTCCCTATCTCCTCATAACTCCTCTTTCCTTCTTCCTGTCTTATATATATATATATATATATATATATATATATATATATATATATATATATACACACACACACACACACACACAACAATGATCTTTCAATTTAATTGTGATTTTAAATATTTAATCACAATTAATCACACGATTGTCCTAAGTTAAATTAATTGCAACTTAATCATACATTTTATCTGTTATAAATGTACCATGACTGCATTTCAAGTTTTTAATATTCAATCAACATGGTTATGGCCAAATGTGTATGCAAATGTATGTTTATTATTAATGAGACTATACTTAACGTAGAGCATGAAGACTAGACATGTTTCAAAGGTCATCGATTTTTTTCTTTCTAATAGACATGAACATAGAAATACATGATTACCATTTCTTCTTTTTTTCGGAACTGATCAATTTACACAAACCTGTTTACATTATTTGTGTTCCACGTGTCATGAATTCAGTTCATGGAATTTCATTGATCAGTACCAAAGGTCACTCTTCTGTTATATCTACCTTCACACCTCATACACTGTTGCTAATCACTATATTTCCCATCATTCGCTGCAGTGATTGCACAAATACAGCTGTCACCAATCACACAACTGAATGATATCACAGACTATATAACACATAATCAGATTCTGCTCTAGTTGCTGAGTATTACTTAGTGTTTACTGTCTGCATTTGGATCCACTCGCCTCAAGTGTTGTCCGTTATGTTACAACGCGGATACCTATGTTTTAGTTTTAGCGCCACTCAGTGGACATTTCTCTTTGAAACTCAAGCAAAACGTGCAGTAAGGCACGTAAAAACTAAATGTGCAGAGAGGTAAATATTTTTATGAGACCAGGTTGCATTAAACTGATACGCCTCTGATGCTTCAATGATGTGCAACTAAATAGAACAAACTTTGTGATAACTAGAGAATGTTTAATTACTTAATATTATTTTCTCACTAGAAATATTCAATAGCTTATTTAATAGCTTAGACACTTGTCTAGTTGTTATCGGAAACGTCTTGGTTACATACATAACCCTCATTCCCTGATTGAAGGAACAGAGACGTTATGTTGTGACGACAGACTGGGGTCTTGCTTGGAGCCCTTATTAGCTCTGATAAGAGAAAGTGCCAATAATATTTGGAAAAGTGTTTAACTTATCCTGAGCCCCTCCCCATCACATGGGTATAAATAGGCTACCGATGTAACCACTCATCAGATTACTGAGGAGCCCAAACCGAGTCTCAGCTCTCAGAGATGGTTTGCGGTTGTGGCAAGAGGACATAATGTCTCTGTTCCCTCCATCAGGGTTAAGTACGTAACCGAGACGTTCCCTGTCTGTTAGTCACTACGAGATATGTTGTGAATACAGACTGGGATCCTAATGGAAAATGCCACAACCTGAACTCGTTACTACCTGTGACGGCCCGAGATGTGGCCGCACAAGATCGGTAATGTAGCCAAAGCACACTCAGTTTTCTTTATACATTTTATATAGGTTTGTTAAGGTTATCATTTTCATTCTTTGTTTTGGTTTATTTTAAGTAATCACGATCATAGTAATAATACACAACAAAAATATCTGGTAAACAATAATTTTATTTTGGTTTGCATACCTTTTTCAACACGTTCATTTACATCGCTGTTCATTTGGAGTGCACACAGACGGACGGGAGAGTCAGAAGCGATAACTTTGGAAATTGGAGTCCTGGCGGGAACAAGGAATTTGTGTTTATTGGTTCCGCCTGGATGTACCATTTGCTAAGATGGCATGGGGGAAACAGAGAATTGGGTATTTCTTTTCTTATTAATTGTTTGGGGGTTTGGATTGTACTTATTGGTTTAGTGTTGTTTCTTTAATATTAATTTAGAATTGTATTGTTTGACATTGTCATTTATTTTTGTGTTGAATGTTTAATGTAATGTAATTTTTTTGTTTTCCCCTTTTGTGTTGTAATGGGCCCATCTTTTCCTTTATAAGCTGTGTGTTTTGTTTATTTGGGGCAGTTGTAGCCTGCCAACTAACCCCTGTTTGTGTGAGTTTTTGTTTTGTTGTGTTTTTTTTGTTTTTTTCCCCTTTCCCCTTTTGTTGTTGCAACAAGTTTGATTCATTTGATTTGGATTAAATAAAGACCCATTTTTTTGGTAAACCTTGGTGTTCCTTTTCTTGACCTCTCGGTCCCTCGCACTGCCTGATAGCACTGCAACAGTTGGCAAGTGACCTTGGTGCCAACAGGGGACCAGAGGTGAGTACATGACTACTGGAGAAGCCAACCAGCTGATGTGGAAATTAGTATGTACTGACCTTAGGATGGGGCAGTAAGCATACGACTTATCTCTGTGGCAGGTCCTATCCCAGGACGGAGAGGAATGACTGGCAGCAGAGACAGACAGAAGACTTTGTCAAGGGAAGATGCAGGTTCACAAGAGGAAACCTTACCATGGAAGATATATTGGATCACCATGGAAAATCAGCTATATGGAGCACCTAGCCCAGTACAGGGGATGATCGGAACTAGGCAAGCTACGCCAATACTAGGCCTGGTGTCAGACTGCTCCACCAAGTCTGATTGCAGAGAGTGTCAGAGGATGCCCCACCTGGATTCACAGGCCGAAGAACTTTACTGGAGGAGAAAAACAGTGTTTGCATCCCCGGCTGAGGGGGAATAGCGCAGCAAGCATGACAGCGGCCAATTACCTGTTATCCAACACACGGGAAGCAATTGGCTCTACACAAAGACTGTAGTACCTCGCAAAAGTGTTCGGTGTCGTCTCGCCTGCAGCTCTGCAGATGTCTGCCAGAGAGTGTTACACTTTACCTTTCTTGGGTATGATGAAGTAGGGGTGTAAGGGTCCCCCTTTTCCTGCAGAATGGAATCCAGAGGCTCTGGTCGAAGGTCAATGCGTGTTCGGTCTTTTCTTTGCGTCTTAATCTTTTGTGTTTCCAATTATAGTACTGAGCTTATACATAATTTTATCTGACTCCAATCTTTCGTGATTTTAATTATATTTATTTAAATTTAACTGCTGATCCCTCTAGTTGTGATTAAATTTGGATCATTAATTAACTATAATATTTTCTAGTTATTGTTCGTTAGGAGTCTGGGTCACTTAGAGACCTTGTTTGGCCAGAACAGACTAACGACACATCTGGGCTAGTCCAGGTCTTAGTCAGAGGCTACCCTGTAGATTGCTTACCTTAATGCAGCCATTTCCTCAATAGACTCAAAAAGAGTAATTTTTTATGCGTTCCCTAAGTAATAGCATGCTAAGCCAGTTTGGTGGCCAGAAGTCAAGATCTCAAAAACGTGCCCCCGGCTTCATCCATTGATCGTTGATTTGACTCACCCTAGCATGCCAACAATGCGGAAAACCTCAGAAGTCACTAACCTAAGAAAAGTTATTTCAGACAATATTATAAGTTAATCAAGATTGATGTTTATTTTGCCAGGCAAGAATAGTTTCCAAATTGGTATAATTGATAAACATTTGCACAACTGATCAGCAGTACAAAAATAACACAAACAAAATAAAACAAACTTAAAAGGTCATTATACCTGGTCTTTAAAAAGTACATAGTATAGTGTATGAGGACACACACCACACTATGGGCCGATCTGGTTACAGAATCGCACCTTGTTGTGTTTTGTCACTTTCCTTATATACTCAGACCAGACAAAGAGATCCCAAATGTAGTTGTAAAACCTTTTGGTGTTTGGTGTTTAGGTTCCCGCGCTCCAGTGTTACACCTGGCTGGAACACGTTCAGAGACCCAAAAGGAGGGCACACCTCCTTCTCAACAGAACACAGTTCTACCAAGTTCTTAATCTTCTCCATAATATAAGTGATTACTGTGAAATTGAGACCAATTTACCAATCGCACTGAGACCTTTCAAAGGAGACCAAACATGAGAGTGAAGAACAATAGGTTCACAAGACACATGACATATAATGCCTTATTCCTAATGAACTTTAAACCAACTCTTTTTGAGCAGAAGGAGGGGAAGCAGGAAGAGCAGAGGTGAAGAGGGTGTCATAAACACAACAGGGTGGGTGGTGTTGTTTACTCTCTTTTTGAAGTCCTTTTGTTCCTTTGGATATCCCTTCTCAAATTAGTCAAATTAGTCTTATCTCCACCTCGGCTGAAGAGACCAGCTCAATTGCATCTTTTGCTAGGAGGACAGCAATCTCCTCTCGCAAGACAGAAGTGTTCTGCCACAGAAGTCTCGAGAAGGCCACTGAACCTGGGAGGTCTCTGTGTGAACTGGATCGCATAGACGAGCCGAATTATCCGGTTGATGGGTTGGGTAGTGTCATCCACATGTCCAAACTCCTTGAAAGTGGAACCATCTGAGCCACAGGAGTACCAAGGGGTGTGCAGCGAAGAACAGTAGAAGAAGACAGCACATTCTGGCTGGACCTCCACAGATTGTCCGGGTGCCTTACAGAGCTGGCCAGAGGCACATTGGGAACAGAGTGAGGAAGCAATGCGTTGCATACTGTCACACCACGGACCCAAAGGCCCGGGAGATGAGGAAATTGCACTTTTCACCACTCAGCCCTCCTCAAGAGCTGCCATGGTCCTAAAGGCTTTGGATGGGAACCTGGGATGATTCCGCCAAGTGGAGGTATTTTGCACCACAACCACTCTCTTCACCAGGGAATATCCACATAACCCCTCATCGCCCTGCCAGATAGCGACTGCATCCAAGAGGGCACAGCCGCAACGCCATCTTAAAAAAGAAGTGAAACGACCTTACACAGAAATTGCTCTTTTAGGTGAGACTCCCAAGGCAATTTCTAGAACACGGAAAACTGCTGATTGTTTCGTTGACGCCAACCAGAGCAGCTTCTGCTTCAAAAGCATCTCCACTGCAGTCCAGCATGCTTAACATCAGTGCATCCGACGCTTGGTGATGCATGGCTTGATTTCAGCTGCTCGCCATGGAAACCCATTTCCATTCCCAGGCCTCATAAAGTTTGGAAGTTTGTAGTGATTGACTCTGCAGAAAGTTGCCAACCTCTTCGCATTATGCGCCATCAGTGTACGTGGCCTGGGGTATGATGAAGTACTGAGTTGCTGTCATTCCCAAATGCTTCCAAGTTCTTATAATACATCTGACAGTTGACTGTGGAATATTTAAGAGTGAGGAAATTTCAGGCCTGGATTTGCTGCACAGGTGGCATCCTATTATGGTTTCACGCTGGAATTCACTGAGCTCCTGAGAGTGACCCATTCTTTCACAAATGTTTGTAAAAACAATCTGCATGCCTAGATACTTGATTTTATACACCTGTGGCCATGGAAGTGATTTGAACACCTTATCCCGATCATTTGGATGGGTAAGCAAATACTTTTGGCAATATAGTGTATATGCAACCGTCATCTTTTGATTCCTCAGCTTTGCACATATTGAATGTACAAAATGTGCAGTGGTGGGTGTACTTCATGGAGAAGTATGGAGAGGTTTAGGAAAATTACATCACCAAATTTGAGGGCTCAGGGCTCCTCTTCAGCCCTTTATTCTACAAGCTCTCCACGCATAACTGCCTAGCCTCTTTAGCATCGAAATTCATAATTAAATAGGCAGACAACAATACAATGCTAGAACTTATGACCAACAATAATGAGACTGCCTGAAAAAAGGAGATTATCTGGCGATATGGCGTACAGAGAACAACCCCTTTCCTTGATATTAAGAAAACCAAGAAATTGATTGTGGATTTTAGAAAAAGAATAACCCAATCACACCTCTTTTTTTTACATTGTAAGTGCTCCAATGTAATATAGACAATAATTTTAAATAAACATTAACAGATTGGACTGCCACTTTGGTTTTGACTCTCTGCCTGCTTACTCGTATCTGTGTATTGTACCTGCCCCTAATAAATGACCGCACATGGATTCTAACTATGCCTCAGCGTCCTCGTTACAAATGGCTGTTTCTCAAATGGAAGACTGCATCTTCTAAAGGTCACATTTGTAGGCTGCATACATAATAAGATCTTATTTTAGAATATTAAGAGTTGTAAATTTGACCTTTATTCTTAAGTTTAAAATGTTGTGTTATGGTTTTAAGTTTACTAGTATACTACTGTTTCTTGTTATTGCTAACTCCTCAGACTCATGTTGTCAGACCTTTCCCTGTGTCCTATGTGCACCACCCTCATGTGACCCAGTTTCTGTTTACCTTTGATTATGTTTAGCTGTTCCAGTCATGTTCCCCAGGTGTTTTGAGTTCTCGCTTCGTTATGTCTTGGATAAAGTGTGTTCTGCCCTGTGTTTGCTGTCCCATATTATTTGTCATGTTTAATTCCATGTGCTGTGTCCTGAAGATTATTAAAGCTCATTGTTATTTGTGACACTGCTCATTTCCTCGCTCATTTCCTTCACTCCCGTGCTTCAGCAAGACTGTGACTTCCACTGTGTTTTCCTCCAAGTGTTTAGTTTTTACATTTTTTGTCCCTCTTCATGGAGTTCACCACTCCTTTCTCCAGTGAATTCTGTTGGCTAGCTGTAAAGGCTGCACTCCAGTGCCTGCTCCTTGGAAGTGCCTTCGAGGGGCTAATTCTCCAGTGTGCCCTCCAGTGACCTCGCCACTTCTGCCAGATCCCTCTATTCCTGAGTATGAGGCTGTGACACATGGCTGTTATATCTAAAATATGAATTATGAGTTTGCTGCAGACTTTAGCTTTTAGCTTTAGTTTTGAATATGGACTTTTGGGCTATATTTAATAGTATTAACATTATTAAACTGATTTGAATGTTCCCTTTCAGTCGGTCACTCCGAGTCACGTCGGATGACCGACGAATTGGGATCTCGCCGAGAGACCAAACTATCTAAACGAGCCAATTGAAGATTGGCATGCGCTAATCGCATCCAGCTGCCGCTGATCACAGCGCGTGTATAAATAAGCAGCGGGTGCAGCGCATATTCAGCTTTTCGCTTCAGAGCCGAGCGTGACTGTTCTGCTCCAAAGACGATCTACGAGTGTTGGAGTACAGCGTTTCAGCGGAGGTCGCTTTTCCTGCGTCAAGTGGATTGCCACAATCAGGCTGCACTACCCCCTGTTTGTGTGCAAAACGGCTATCCCCTGTTGCCCCAGCACTAAAAGAGCATTCGCGGTGCGTCTTTTTAAAGACGACGTTACGCCTGGCAAACTCGACGCGTCCTTGGAAGACAGCGTGGGTCTTTCTTCAGACGACGTACACCCGTGTGTTTCTGGATGCGGTTGTTACCTGGTGTTAGGTGATGGTCACAATCGTTGCCTCGTATGCCTGGGCTTAGCACGCTGAGGTGGCGGTTGTGGATGAATCATTTCCTTGCGGGAGATGGTCATCTCGGAGTGATGGGCGGGCTCTGTCGCCTTGAAAAAGGAGGCGGAGCTTGTGTTTGCTCGACTTGGTTCTCATCCTGGCTGCAGACAGGTGGGCTCCATTTCGTTGTGACACAAAGCTTAAACTCTGCAACCAGTGGAGCTGCAAAGGGGCAGTCTGGACCCTCACGTGGGGTATCAGCTGTACCCTCTTGGGCTCCCCTGATGATCAGAAGTCAATAGCTGCATCGGAAGGTGAGCCAGACATTTCTAAAAGTGAAGATCTGGTTGCTCTGCGTCTACCAGGCATTGAATGTACTGGATACAGATCTAGAAATGGTGGCTATGCTTGCCCAGGCCGCCGAGGTTATCGGGATCAAGTGGAAACCTCCACTGCTTCCCGGGCCCTCGAGGCTGGACGATTGGTATTTAAGGGTGGCTCGCGCTGGTTCTCAGGGCCCCACCCTGGTACCTTTTTCCCGGAAGTGCATGAGGAGCTTACTGGGATGTGGAAAGCACCTTTCACTGCCAGAAACTGCCCCATTGGCTCCTCCTCCTTCACCACCCTTGACAGCAGCACAGCCAGGAGTTACAGTGATCGCCCCAGTGGAGCGGTCAGTTGGGATGCAGCTGTGTCCCAATGCCGTTTCCGCTTAGTGCGGTGATCCTGTGCTCCTCCCGGGCCTGCAGGTATTCGTGCGGCTCTGAACGGCAGTGCCTTGTGCGGCCTGTGGACAAGCTGCGTCTGCAGTACACGCTTTGGCGTTGTTGCAGGTTCATCAGGCCAAGGCACTGAAGGATCTGCACCCGGAAGTTCTGAAAGAACTCTGTATCGTGATGGACCTCGCGCCACGAGCGACGAAGGTCACAACGCTGTCTCTGGGTTGTGCGATGGCCACTACGGTGGTCCAGAAACGCCATCTCTGTGGCTGTGTCTGGTCGACATGCGCGAGGTAGACAAGACACGTTCCTTGAATGCCCCCATGTCCCAGACCGGCCTCTTTGGCGACGCAGTGGAGAACTTTTGCCCAGCAGTTCTCTGCTGCCCAGAAGCAGACTGAGGTAAGAAACATCCTGCCTCGGCGTGCAGCTGCTGCCTTCACCCAGCCGCCGACGGCCCGCCTCAGCCAGCTTGTCACCGAGGGTGCCCCTGCGGCCGCCCCGCTCCCGTGCAGCCAACGCAGCAGCCCCCATCTAGGCAGCACCGTGGAGCTGGCAGCAGGGCAGCCACCCAGCCTGTCCAGGCTCCTGCCAAACCTGGAGGAAAGCGCAGGTGCAAGAGGCCCTCAGATCCGGGATGTTGCCGCTACCTAAAACCTCGACAAGGGCGGTTTCCTCTGTCTCTGGGTCCCCAGGGAGAGCGAGGAGTTGAGCGGGCCAGTTCTGCACCACTCGCACTCTCTTCTTGGGCTAATATGCAGCAGTGGGAAGACTGGGAGGACGAACCATGGCCTACCCGCCTCACTTCTGCGGGGATGCAGGTAAGAGTTGCACACACTCAGACCCCGCCGGACCGGCCACGAGACGCCTGAGCCGGGTCCCTGCACTCCCCTCGCTGCCCCATCGCCTGCACGTCGGTGGTTCCGCCGAGCCGCTAGTTCGGTCTCTGGATGCCTGGTTGAATCTTCCCAAGCTATCCCGGTGGCTCCTGTGAACCCTTCAACTCGGCTATATGATTCAGTTCGTCCGGCGTCCCCAAGTTCAGTGGGATCCGCTATACGTCAGTGAACAATGCGCGTGCCCCTGTCTTGTGGGCGGAGATTGCTGTCCTTCTAGTGAAGGCACGATAAAGCCAGTTCCTCCAGCCGATATGAGGTCGGGCTTACAGCCCATACTTCATACTGCCCAAGAAAGGCGGTGGGTTACGACCAATCTTGGATCTGCGAGTCCTGAATCGAGCACTTCAAAGGCTCCCGCTCAGGATGTTGACACAGAAATGCCTATTCAGTGCGTCCATCCCCAGGATTGGTTGCAGCGATCGACCTGAAGGACACGTGCTTTCATGTGTCGATTCTTCCGTGCCACAGGCCATTCCTGAGGTTCGTTCAAGGTCGAGCATATCAGTACAAGTCCTACCCTTCGGCTCTGCCTGTCGCCACGCGCCCTTCATGCAAGTCGCGGAGGCAGCCCTTGCTCCACTGAGAGAGTAAGGCGTTCGCATTCTCAACCAACTGGATGACTGGCTCATTCTAGCTCAGTCCCGGGCTCAGTTGTGCGAACACAGGGATCTGGTGCTACAGCACCTCAGCCAGTTGGGGTTCAGGTCAACCAGGAGAAGAGCAAACTCTGTCCAACGCAGAGGATCTCTTTTCTTGGGATGGAGCTGGATTCGATCGATCAGATGGCACACCTCACAGAGGAGCGTGCCAATTCGGTGTTGAACTGCTTGAATATGTTCAAGAGCAGGATGGCGGTCCCACTGAAATATTTTCAGTGGCTCCTGGGGCATATGGCAGCCGCGCCACAGTGATGGTGCTGGGACTACTCCATATGAGACCGGCTACACGATCGAGTCCCGAGGTGGGCGTGGCAAAGTGGCACTCACCGGGTTCAAATAACACCGGCCTGCCACCAAACCTTCACCCCGTGGTCAGACCTCTCGTTCCTTCGGGCCGGAGTGCCCCTGGAGCAGGTCTCCAGGTATGCTGTGGTTTCACGGATGCCTCCACCACCGGCTGAGGGGTCACGTACAACGGGCATGCAGTGTCAGGGGTTTGGGCGGGCCCTCAACTGCAATGGCACATCAACTGCCTGAAGTTGCTGGCAGTACATCTAGCCCTAGGCAGTCTCAAGAACTGCCTTCGAGGCCAGCATGTACTAGTCCGCACAGACAACATACTGACCGTTGCGTATCATCAACCAACAAGGTGGTCTACGCTCCGTCGTATGTCGCAACTAGCCCACCACCTCCTCCTCCTATGGAGTCGGAAGTTCTGCGGTCGCTTCTCGCCATTCACATTCCAGGAGTGTGCAACCAGGCAGCCGACGAGCTGTCGCGAGCTGCACTACCTGGAGAATGGAGACTCCATCCCCGGGCGGTTCAGCTGATTTGGGAACGTTTCTGAGCCACTCAGGTAGACCTGTTTGCCTCTCCAGAGACTTCCCATTGCCCACTGGCACACAGCTGGCTGCGGGCCTTTTGCAAGTATGTATTTCCCCAGTGAGCCTTCTTGCACAGACACGGGAGGTCAGGGAGGACAAGGAGCAGGTCTTGCTAGTAGCACCCTACTGGTGAAGACTTGGTTCCCAGAACTTGTGCTCCTCGCGACAGCCCCTCCTTGGCCGATCCTCTGAGGAAGGATCTTCTGACTCAGAGAAGGGGCACTTTGGCACCCACGTCCAGACCTCTGGAAACTCCATGTCTGGTCCCTGGATGGGATGCGGAGGCTCTAGGTGACCTACCTCAAGGGGTAGTTGACACCATTTCTATGGCTAGAGTGCCGTCCACGAGACAGGCCTATGCCTTGAAGTAGAGCCTGTTCGTCGAGTGGTGTTCTTCTCAGGGTGAAGACCCCGGAATTGCCCTATCAGTCGTGCTTATCTTCTTGCAGCAAGGGTTGGAGCGAAGGCTGTCTCCCTCCACCCTTAAAGTCTACGTGGCTGCAATCGCTGCAAATCATGACCCCATAGATGGGAGGTCTGTGGGTAAGCATGGCCGGATTATCATGTTCCTGAGGGAAGCCAGGAGGTTGAATCCTCCACGGCTCCCAACAGTACCCTCTTGGACCTGTCTGTAGTGCTGACAGCACTGCAGTAGGCTCCGTTGAACCCTTGCCAGCAGTTGTGCTAAAGTTCTTTTATCTATGAAAACGTTGCTCCTGCTCGCATTGGCCTCCATCAAGAGGGTAGGGGACCTGCAGGCTTTTTCGGTCGACGATTCGTGCCTACAGTTTGGGCTCGCGGATTCCCAGGTAACACTGAGGCCACGGCCCGGCTACGTGCCCAAGGTTCCCACTACCCCTTCAGAGACCAGGTGGTGAACCTTCAAGCGCTGCCCCTGGAGGAGGCAGACCCAGCCCTGACGTTGCTTGTTGACCGGACACAAAGCTTCAGGACCTCAGTCCAGCTCTTGTTTGTCACAGAGGCCGGCAGAAGGGGAGTGCCGCCTCCAAGCAGAGGATGGCTCACTGGATAGTGGACGCCATTACCCTAGCCTACCAAGCACAGGGTATGCCCTGCCCCCTCAGGTTGCGGGCACACTCAGCAAGTGTTGCATCGTCCTGGGCGGTGGCTCGTGGCACCTCGCTGACAGATTTGTAGAGCTGCGGGCTGGGCGACCCCCAACACGATTGCTAGATTCTATAGCCTACGTGTGGAACCGGTATCCTCCTGTGTTCTCACCTCAAACGGGTAGAAGCACTGAGAGGCCCGGTTTCGGTCGGCTTGTTAACCGCTCCAGAGCGTCCATACAGTAGACCCTGTCGAGCTCCTCCATTCCCTCGGCAGCCAGATGTTGCGGAGCATCCGGCGCCAGGCCCTCTCGATGAATCCGTGAGAACCAGTGAGGGCTGGGAGCCATGTAAAGTACCCCAAGAGGACTTTATGTGTGTATTTCCACGGCATAGCCTTAGAGCCCGTGTTTCCCGGCAGACCTTCTGCCCGTCTAAGAGGGTTCAATCACCTCCAATTTTCCATATGCAAACTGAAATACTGTCCATATGCGTATTCGTTCCGAGACCTCCTACGGGAAGGCTGGACTTCCGCGACGTCCCTGTTCACTAGAACGTAGGACGTTTCCCAGTGTTCCAGTCTTACGAATGGGTAGTGTTACAAAAGTAGCTGGCTTCTTGTGGTTGAGCCCGGCCTACGCCGATAGACTGAGGGGGCTTGTGGGCTCCCACAGGACACTGGAAGAGGCAGCGTCCATGGCGTTTTGGTAGGGATCCCAATTAGTCGGTCATCCGGCGTGACTCGGAGTGACCGACTGAAAGGGAACGCCTCGGTTACGTATGTAACCCTCGTTCCCTGAAGAAGGGAACGGAGACGTCACGTCCCGTCGCCACGGTGCTGCACCTCTGCTGAAGGGGCCGGTTCACTAGCTCGGCTCCTCAGCGAAAACCTGAATATGCGCTGCACCCGCTGTTTATTTATACACGCGCTGTGATCAGCGGCAGCTGGATGCGATTAGCGCATGCCAATCTTCAATTGGCTCGTTTAGATACACTCAAGTAAATTGGTCTCTCGGCGAGATCCCAATTCGTCGGTCATCCGACGTGACGTCTCCATTCCCTTCTTCAGGGAACGAGGGTTACATACGTAACAGAGACGTTTTCTGTTCAATAAATTCAATAAATTGATTTGAAATCAGAAAATGGACAATTCAAAAACTGAGTACTGTACATTAGTAATGTAAGCAAATTAGCTCAAAAAGTATTTAAAATTTTATAGGAACGTGAACAAAATCACAGTTTTATGGCTGATCACTAAATGAGCCACAAAACATGAAAATATAGTCAAAATTAGCACAGTAACTTGATTGGCAGTTTAAGGCATTAACTTGTAAGCATAAACATCAACAGTTCATATAAATTCTAAGCATGGATATTTTTGTGGCCACAGAAAATACCTTCTTACAATATCAATGCATTACAGCATGCAGCAAGGGGACATTAATTTGCAAGTCAGAACCAGAAACTTGTGTAATTTATGCAAAAAAGTTTTATCAACTAGATGCTACCTTACATAACTGAGCACACAAGTATACACTCATACATGGGTAAAGTGCTTGAGAAAGCAGAGAATGAAGCTATGAAAAGAGTCAATTATCCACCTGTAAACCAGCGCAGTTTATAACAGTTTCCATAACTAATACTAAACCTTTTTTTAGTTTAGTTACATGTATGATACTTGCATTGCCTCATTGGTGAGGGTCCAGATGCAGTCTCGGAGGAAAGTCTTGATGGTTTTGAGGTTTTGGACTTGCACTTGTGGCGGAAGGTGGTTATCGTTTTTAACAGCAACGCTTAACTCACAAAGAAATCCGACTACGCCACCCTAGTGATTATTCCCAGGAACAAGTTATAATTGGACACAGGTTCGGATCCTCATATGAAGGTAGGCCAGACACTTGGGTAGCATATAAAAGTATAAATTTTATTAATACACAAATTTTAAAACGCTTTTGCAAAAGGAAAAAGCACCGCTTCAAAACAAAAAGAATACAAATACAGAAATAATCTAAGGTTGGGGCCCTAGAATAAATCACATACAACCGGCAGGGCTGAGGCTTCCAGCGGCAAGAGGAGTTCAGTTTTTACGATGGCACACTTCCACGCACACACCCCTGTGCACTCAGATCACACTACTAGACACTCAGTGTTACACAGCATACCAAGAAGAACCACCACCAGGAGAGAAATCCAACCACCCGTGGGACCCCAGCTCCTGCAATAAAGCAAACAAAAAATACAAAATTACAACATCAACCACAAAGTATAACAAACAATACATTAAAGCCACGCTGCACCAACAAGGGTACAAACAAAAGAAAACAAAGACTTAAATCAAATACAAAATCAGGTTACATCCAAAAATGTAATTTAAACTAAACAATTTGATCAAGAAAAAAAAGTAAACATCAACTAAACTCACAGAATGAAATGGAACAAAACAAAAGACGGATGTAACGAATGAAAACAAGGAGGGTAATCTGGGAAGTTACTCCCAAAATAGAGAACACAAATTCAAGCGGGCATTAAAACCACATCCAAACCAGCCACGAACAGTCCCCTTTAGGAATTACTGACGGCAGCTTCCGCGTTGTAACCAGAATGATGTAGCAGCCTAAGATAAGTCCAAAGCACGCGGTTTCTGAAATGCGAACAAAAGAAAAGGGAGGATCCTACGCAAAAGGACAAAAAAATGTTAATTCACGTCACGTGATTCCCCAAATTCAATTTTAAATATTGGTAGCACTTACCGTGAGAATATTACGCCGCAATAAATATCTATGGGCACCGGTTTGTCACTCATGCCTTCCACTGACACAGTGGGGTACAGGAAATCATGCCTATTGTGCGCAACAACATTACGCAAGTATGTTAACAGGTTAAAAACACCTGCTCGGAAGAATGTACATTACCTGAAAGGCGAACAGTCATCAGCTCCACTAACGCCGCAACAATGCAAATAAGACACTATAAATGGTACACAGGAACACTTTAAAAACCACATGTACTCAACGGGTCTCAACCAAGGTATCAACCAGTTAAAATAGCGTGTGCTTACCTGCAGCTAGTCCACACAGACGGGAAAATCGGACGTGACAATCAATCCAGCCTTAAATTGACTGCCCAAGTCCCTAATAGGTGAAGACTGCTGTCAATCACTTAGCCCCGTCACACACTCATGTTCTTCTTCTATTCCAGTGATTCCAATTAATATCCTGCCTCTGATGATTGGAGTTTCTTCCCAGGTAGAAGGTGAAAATTGCTAAGAGAGAAATCTGAGGGTCTTTGGTTGAACGGAAAGTTGCAAGGCCTGGCACAAAAATGCTGCAATGGTTAAATGGTAAATTAAAATGGTTGCAGAGGTGCTCAAATCTTCTCAGTGTCCAATAGAACAGCAGCTGGGGCTGTCTTCACACCAGTGGCGGGGCGCAGGTTTCAGAAGAAAAGAAGTAGTGAGACATTAAAGACATCAGAAAAATGGAACATTGAAGCGAGGCTTTGGAGAAAGACCTTTTTTGACCACACCTCTTGAAGGTCCAAGAGCCAATATTGTCTTGAACTTTGGAAAGATAGTTTTTTTACTCTTTGTCTCTAAGCATGGTAGTTTGCATATGCACTGGATTTGAGGTTGATATACAAATTAGTAAAGATTCTTAGAACGCTGATATGTTGCAGAGATATCTATGTAATATACACTCTCAATTAGATCATGTGAAAACAAATCAATTTACACCAACTTTTATTACACCCCTAGGGACATTGTAGTTAACTTTGCTTTTGCCAACCTGAGGGGTAGTGAAGCATACTCGTGTCACTATTGACTTTATGATATTTGCATCACGTGTCACTTAAGGTGTTCTTATGAGTACATCACATAAGAAAGTTTGGTGGGATCTCTAACTTGTAGAACCTTTTTCTTTATCATCAACACAAGTGTAACAAAATAGATTTTATTAACAAAAGACAGACAAAAGTAATCAACAACTTCTAAATGAATACATAAATGAAAAAGGAATAAGGTGCATAAGATGCATAAACTCCATGTGATTATGTTGAATGGTCAGAGCTACGTTATCTTGAAAGATAAACTTGCTACTCTGAAAGAAATAAGCTATCAGCTATATAATATCTAATGTAAATTAGAAAATCATATACTGACAATACACAACAATGGCAAGGTTTCTGGATGAGGTTTTGGTGATAGTTTTGTTTTCTGTGGTCGAGTGAGCAGTCTGGTGGCAGTGACTTCATCCACTGGTTGTGCTGGAAACTATGCAGTGGGGAAATAAGCAGAAATCCGACAGCCTTGAACACGGCGCGTGAGGATGATGATCTCCTGGAGCACCAAAAGGTCCTTAAATCTGAAACATACAGATGAGGCCCTAGAAGGCCCTAGTAGGTGCAGAATGTCCTTAACTGGAACAAACAAGCAAAAGTACCTTGAAGTGAAGGTTTGCTTTCCGGAGCTTAACCCTCCTGCTGATATCTGTATATATCTCTATATATGTCTTCTGCCTTATTTGATACACTTTGTCTCTCTAGGATGGATACTCCTCATAGGCTGGAGGCTCAGAACTTGGTCGTATCTGTTGCTGCCTCAAAGCTGGGGAGTCAGATCTTGGTAGTTTTTATTGTCTCTTCCCTCACAGGACTTCTGTTAGATGATCTGTTAGTGTCTCTCTCTTGGGGAGACTCAGAAGGTGTGTCTGTTGCTGCCTTTCTGTAACAGGCTGGAGACTCAGAACTTGTTGATCTGCTGTTGTTTCACCCATGTGAGGCTCAGACTCAAAACATGTTGTTGGGTTTTGCCTTCCTTGTACAGTGCCGTAGGCTTGAAATGGATGTGTCTGTTAGTGTTTCTTCCTTGCAGGCTTAGACTCAGAACCTAGTGATCTGTTGCAATTGTTTCCTTGACAGGACTCAGACTCAGAACAAGGAGTGTCTTTTGTAAGGATACCTTTATCCCTTCCTGATGATTGCTTTTCTATTTCCATGCTGCGATTGGCTGTTTCCATCAGAGTGGGGACATGGTGTGGCCCAACCTTCTTTCCTCCTGTGAAACTTAGCATAATCAAAACAAGTTAGAAAAGGGTCACTAAAGTTTTACTTGTGCATATATCACTTACTGAAACCCCAACCACAATACAAAATAGCTTGTGGGTGTGGTTGCATTAATAATAATTAGATCAGACAAAGAAACTAGACATGGTTTTGGTTTCATACTGATGATTTTATCACTGAATATTTGTTTTGTAGTGCTACATCTGACACTAAATCTTACACCTAGTCAGAGGTAGGTGTACAGTATAAGTCATAATTTGCTTGGACATTATTAGATTTAAGGATTTATGTCAGTTAGTTCAGTGGTTGTCAACTGGAGGTACGTATACTTCTGGGGAACATGAGGTGCATGGAGGGGGTATGCGAATAAAATGCTGAGTTTTGGCAGTCATTTAGTTCTGTTCCAACTTAATTTATTTCTTATAAGCAAAATGCCGCTTATAGTACAAAAACGGGAACATTAGAGTGCTGTAAACGGTCAAATGACATCTTTGGAGTTTTATTTTAGGTGTTGATGTATTATATATATTGTTGTGGTATAAATAACAAAAACCATATCAATATGTTTTTACAGCTCTATTTCTCAGGAGCTCAACAGGTTGCTTTTGGCCAGTCTACTTTTCATGAGCCTCTCTTATGATTGGATTGTTTTTCATTAGTGATGCACAACCAGGCCAATCAAATGTAATGACATAACAATTATGTCAGTGCTAGCTGGATGCAAAACACTTCAGTATGCACACTTCTTATTAGAAAAACATTAATAAAGTATTGTCTTTTTGTTGTTATGGGCTTGTCTAACGTTTCATTGCATCTCATGACTATGTAATTTATGAAATAATGTCTGTGTGCATGTGTAAAAACAAAAAAATGCCAATTTATATATATAATCATGTGTTATTGTATATACATTTTTGTGATTAGCTGGACTAGTGACTAGTTGAAATGTTAGCTGGAATAATAATTGTGTCACCAAGCCAGCAGAGGAGCCCTGACCTCTGGGTGATCTGCATCCACTCCCTCTGCGACAACTTCCTGTCCCAGGACTATAAATACTGCAGCAAGCCACTCAACTGCAGGTTGCATTGTTTCGCCTGTTGTATTGTAGTTATATCGTTCGTGGATTATTGTTTCTGGTTTTGACCCTGTCTGTATTCTGATTCTCTGATCGTTTGCCGCCTGACCTGACCTCCGCCTGTCTCTGGATTTTGTAATTGCCTCGCCTCCTATATATCTGTTAGCCCTGTTCGACGCCTGCCTGTTATGACCATGCCTTCGTTTAATAAAAGCCTGCACATGGATCCGCACGCCTCAGACCGTTCAATCATGACAGAATGCAACCTCGCACCAGGATCCAGCGGCTTTTCACCTGATCCATGGCCAGGTAGGACCCTCGCTAGACGTTTATTGGCCCTCAAGCAAGGTACCCGATCGATTGAGGATTATACTCAAGAGTTTTTGGACATGGCTTACCTCTCTGACATACCGGACTGTTTATTGATTGAGTTGTATCATGAGGGAGTACATCAGCCGCTCAAATCTAAACTTGTTCGCGAGGGTCCACGTGAGTCGCTTGCTCAGTTTATTGAGTTTGGTTTAGTGACTGTGGGGTCAGCTTTTCGTTGGGTGTTGAGGAGGAGAAGGACAACACATCGACTCCAGTAATGGCCGCCTTCCCGAGCCGCTGCCCAAGATGGCCGCCTTCCCAGAGCCGCTTTCAAGATGGCCGCTTTCCCGAAATGCTTCCCAAGATGGCCGCCTGCCCAGAGCCGCTTCCCAAGATGGATGCCGCCAGCCCAGAGCCGCTTCCCAAGATGGATGCCGCCTGCCCAGAGCCGCTTCCCAAGATGGATGTCGCCTGCCAAGAGCCGCTTCCCAAGATGGATGTCGCCTGCCCAGAGCCGCTTCCCAAGATGGATGTCGCCTGCCCAGAGCCGCTTCCCAAGATGGATGCCGCCTGCCCAGAGCCGCTTCCCAAGATGGATGCCGTCTGCCCAGAGCCGCTTCCCAAGATGGATGCCGTCTGCCCAGAGCCGCTTCCCAAGATGGATGCCGCCTGCCCAGAGCCGCTTCCCAAGATGGATGCCGCCTGCCCAGAGCCGCTTCCCAAGATGGATGCCGCCTGCCCAGAGCCGCTTCCCAAGATGGATGCCGCCTGCCCAGAGCCGCTTCCCAAGATGGATGCCGCCTGCCCAGAGCCGCTTCCCAAGATGGATGTCGCCTGCCCAGAGCCGCTTCCCAAGATGGCTGTGTCGCCTGCCCAGAGCCGCTTCCCAAGATGGCTGTCGCCTGCCCAGAGCCGCTTCCCAAGATGGCTGTCGCCTGCCCAGAGCCGCTTCCCAAGATGGCTGTCGCCTGCCCAGAGCCGCTTCCCAAGATGGCTGCCGCCTGCCCAGCAAAGCCCTCCAGTGCCCGCGCCTCGTGCAAAGCCTCCAGTGCCCGCGCCTGCGTGCAAAGCCTCCAGTGCCCGCGCCTCGTGCAAAGCCTCCAGTGCCCGCGCCTCGTGCAAAGCCTCCAGTGCCCGCGCCTGCGTGCAAAGCCTCCAGTGCCCGCGCCTCGTGCAAAGCCTCCAGTGCCCGCGCCTGCGTGCAAAGCCTCCAGTGCCCGCGCCTCGTGCAAAGCCTCCAGTGCCCGCGCCTCGTGCAAAGCCTCAAGTTAACCCACCCTCCCACCCTAGCTACACGTCGTCAAAGGATCCCAGCAGCCCCTGCACTCATCCTCTGCCCTCCACCTGGAGCTCGCCACGGGTCTGCCAGCCTCCATCGCCGCCGTGGGTGAAGGATCCCTCGCTTCACCGTCCCGCCTCCGAGTCCCAGACTCCACCTCGGCTTGTAGACCCGCCGGCTTCCCTTAGGCTCCTAGCTCCCTCCTCTCTACCGTGCTCCGTCAATCCACCAGCTTCACCAGGCTCCATCGTCTCTCCGGCTACGCCTTGGCCGGTCGTCGACCATCCGTCGCCTCAGGATTCCACTCCTCCAGCTTCGCCTCGTCCCTCCATCCCTCCGGCTCTGTCAGGCTCCTCCCTTCCCCCGGCTCCACCTCAGTCCTCTGTCGCTCTGGCTCCGCCGCGTCCTTCTCGTCCCCCGTCTCCGCATCAGTCGCCGAAGTCTGCGGTATCGCCTAGGACCTCCAGCGCCGCTGTGTCGCCCTGGCTCTTCGGCTCTCCGCCTCCGCCTCAGTCTCCCCGACCACCTGCTCCGCCGCCGTCGGTCAGCTCCATGGTGTTGATGACCGTTACCTCTCCATGGCTCCTCCCTCCGTCGGCTCCACCACTGACCATCATGGCTGGGCTCTGGATCGCCTCCCGCCCCGGACTCCTCCCGTCTTCACCCTGGCTCCTCCCACCGTCTCTTCCTCCCTGGTCTCAGTGTGCTGACTCCTCCCGAACCCCCCTCCCAAGCTCACAGTTATGTTTTGTGTTGTGGAGCGCCAGGAGTCGCTCCTAGGAGGGGGGCTATGTCACCAAGCCAGCAGAGGGAGCCCTGACCTCTGGGTGATCTGCATCCACTCCCTCTGCGACAACTTCCTGTCCCAGGACTATAAATACTGCAGCAAGCCACTCAACTGCAGGTTGCATTGTTTCGCCTGTTGTATTGTAGTTATATCGTTCGTGGATTATTGTTTCTGGTTTTGACCCTGTCTGTATTCTGATTCTCTGATCGTTTGCCGCCTGACCTGACCTCCGCCTGTCTCTGGATTTTGTAATTGCCTCGCCTCCTATATATCTGTTAGCCCTGTTCGACGCCTGCCTGTTATGACCATGCCTTCGTTTAATAAAAGCCTGCACATGGATCCGCACGCCTCAGACCGTTCAATTGTGACAAATTGATTGTAACTAACGCATTTAGTTGTAACTTTAACTTTTTAATTAAATTAAATTTTACATTTTTAAATTACTAAAAAAAAAAAAAAACTTATCAGTTAATTCTATCTTAAACTGTGAACCCACCCCAACATCCAGGCTGCTCTCTGGGGTTACTCCTTAATTTTGCCTACATTTATTGCTTTATTTATTATATCAATAATACACTTAATGGAATTGTAGGTATATGACATAAAACATGAAATACAATTAATAAAACTAGAAAAAATTTGCCCAACGTGGAAAAAATGCACCTGTACATCAATTTAAAGTTTGTCACTTAATGGCAAAATTGTGACTGGTCTAAGTGTAAATAGGGGTACTCAGAAGAATATTAAATGCCCCGGGTACGCCACTATAAAAGTTTTAACTTTTGAACCAGTGTTATTTTATTGTTATTGCAGACTTGAACTGTAATGTTTATGGTCTTTCGGACAGGATAAGCAATGTAAATTTTGAAGCTCGGTAAACTTTAATTAACTTACCACACTGCCAACAGTAATTGGACAACTATAAAATGTTTAATTACAGCTTGTAATTATGCAGTACACTTTTACATATTATCCTGGATTTTTAAATATACACAGTAAATTTGAAATCTGGAAATCAACACCAATAGTGTTAATTTCAACACTTTGAAAGTGTATATATGGGGAACCACCCACAAAGTGTTAATTCAACACTTTTAAAAGTGTTGCTTCTTACAACACCAACACAGTGTTACAATGAACATATGAAGATAACAACAGCACTGTTGCAGAGTTGAGTGCAGCTTTGTAGCAAACACTGGGAGTGTCAAAATTCTTCCGGTGTTGGACTAACACTATAGAAAAATGGAAACTACAGTCTCCTTATTATAGATTCATAGATTACACCATCCTGGTGCTGATAGTACACCTTTTTAGTAACAAAATGAAACACTAAAGGATGTTGCCATTTTTTCTTGTTAATGGTCTCCATTATCCATTACAAAATCACAATCAGAAAATAATACATTTACTGAAATAAACACATCACTCTATATAACTCTATTTAAAACTTTATTCCGCCACAAAACACTAAGCAATCAAGTCAGTTCCTTAAATATAACAGTCCAAAACTTTGTAAAATAGACTGTCGTTGCCATAGGACATTTGTAAATTAAATGGCTTGTAGAAATACAACTCTTCAGACTGTTCTCTTGTGCAACAACATTGAAGGCATGGAGATGTTCGACAAACTCTGATTCCATACATGATGCCAACAAATAAATTTTATCCTTGATAATAATTTGACCAATTTTTCTAAAGACAGGTGCATCATCAACTAAGTTTAAGCAAACAACAAATCCACTGCGATACTCAATGCCATGACACTTAACCCATGATATTACGGTTATCTCACTAGAGAGATCAATGTGGAGCTGCTCTGAAATGAAATCACAGTTTTCAAGGTTAGACAACAATTCATTTGAAACAGGGCCAGACTCAATACCTTTCATATTGCAGGATTCCCAGTGATAGGCAATGGCTAGTTGATGTTTTTTGGTAAGAGATTGTTACGTCCTGCGGACGTATTTGGGTAATGTGTGATCTTGTGAGGGTGATGTCACCTATTGGGCATGTTTGGTGTTGCATGTCTTTCTTTCTCTCTTCCTCTTTCTTTGTTGCAGATTGTTAATTGGGGCCCAGCTGATGCTCATCGTTGATCAGCGCTCTGCATAAAGATCGCAGAGGAACCATGATGGACGCTGACGGCTTCGTGTTCACTCTTTTCCCTGATCCAGAAAGTGTTGTACTTAGGGTGGCCGATTATGGTCTTTATCTCTTAGTATTGTAAGGGAATTGTCCTCTCGCGAACTATGGGAGAGCATGTGGATGCTCTGGTGTTTGATTTGTTTTCAGTTTTCTTTTAAACTTTGTTTGTCTTTTGGAAGCGGTAGGGAGAGGGTGCCATTTTCTTTGAAATGGAGGTTTTGCCTATGTTTATATTAGTTAGGGAGTAAGGTAAGACTCTGTTATTTATTTATTTTCTTTTGAGTAGGTTATTTATAATATTCAACGTAGTTAGAGAGTTTTGTTTATTATGTTGGCCTTGCCCTCTCCTGAAGATTTGCTTTCTCTGTCATTTTTCTGTTCTTAAATAAATGAAAGATTTATTCAAGACTGCGTTTGTGCTTTTCTGGATCAGGGGATTGATGTGAACATCAGACGTTTTTTTTTCTGTTTTTGTTGACTTTATTTGTTACAGCCTCGCGTGCCCCGACAAACGGGGAGGCTCGTAACAAGATTTTGTCAGGTTTTTGAAATGTTTCTGGTTTTTCTTAAAAAACCTGTTTCGCTTCATACTGCATAGTCCATACGTGAATCAGTGGGCCAATTTGCCTGATGCAGTTAGAGTAATGAAGCATTAGATGATATTTAGGAATGAGATTCTTAGAAGGATATAACTCCCTGAACAATCTGTGATGCTCTGCTATCAGATGCTTCAAAAGGATCATCATTCCTTCAGAGATGCAAGGGGCAAATATAATATTAACAATCTGTAAGAGAAGCAACATCAAATGCCAGTGCTTATCTCCCTCAGGGACTACATCACCAAATATGAGAGGGATGTTCCTAATGAGACACAATGTCTGACTTGCATTGAGTCCAATGCCATTTCCTGCTTGTTGAAGGTTGACCTTGGTTGGACGGTTATTTTTGTCCGAATAGCCATAGTTGAAGGCATACAATCTTTGAGGAATGGAATTGCTGGAAATTAGATTGCAACTCATATATTCAAAGAGCAGTTTCACCTCATACTGAGCAACTCCTTCGAGGACATCATGCATAATATCCAGCACAAAGTTCTCAGATACATTAAAGTAAGTCAAGGTATTGAGTATAGAATTTCTTTTAACACCGTAATAGGAGTATTCATTGGGGTTGTCGGAAAGATACTTGTAATGCTCTTCATTTAGGCTTCTGTTACGCAAGATCACACGTGGTTCCTCTTCAGGAACTCGAGCTGCGTCACAAATGTTTTGGGAACGCCTTCAGTGTGAGCCGCTCTGAACCACGTGTGAAATCTGTCCAATGGAGGGGAGCGACGTCATGGACGAGATGACGTCACCGACCAGGAAGTATAAAGTCACGCTCCGCGAAGCCGGTGCCAGTTTTCTGCTGTTCAGTAGGCGCTCTTTGTGAATTGTCTGTCTATTTATTGTTTGTCTGTCCAGTTTAAATATATTATTTTAACTGTTAGACATTGTTGAGGGGCTTAAAAGAAAGTCTAAGAAAAGACACATTGGTGATCCGCCGCGTTTCAAGCGGTGTGCTGATCCCTGCCCTCGCTATATCACGGGTGGGGACACACACAGCTTGTGCATGTGTGCCTGGGAGCGGAGCACGCGGCGTCAGCCCTCGAGGGGACTGATTGCCCGCATTGTTTGCAGCTACCGCTGCGAACACTCCGCTCCCGGAGGGCTCTCTTTGAGGAGAGAGCCTTCACCAGCGTTCCCAGGGGTTCGGGACCCGCTGCCGCCGAGGCGGAGTGGCGAATACTTCTCTGGGGATCGCAACTCGATCTGGCGGAGGAGATGGAGACGTGCTCGTCCTTTTCTTCGTCGGAATCTGCCAGATCGGGTGCTTGATCCCGTGTATCCGAAGCCCGAACTTCGGCTTCTTCGGCCACAGGGGAGATGTCCACCCGTGTTCGCTCTTCCTCCGAGGAGGTTGATGTTGATGGTGGATGACGTGCAACTGCACACGCCCCAGTATGAGGAGCTTTTAGAGGTGGTAACTCGTGCGGTAGCTAAGCTAAACATCGATTGGCCCGCCGAGCAATACGCTGAGCCTCAGAGATCTAAATTAGATGAAAGATTTCTGAGAGCAAAGCAGCCACCTCTAAAACGGAGCCTTCCATTTTTCCCAGGCCTCCACAGTGAGCTGGCGAGGTCCTGGCGAAGGCTGTACTCCGCTTGTGTTTTCTCCCCCACTGCTGTTGATCATTTTGGTAATGTGGTGGGAGTCGCGGAGTGCGGCTATAAGGTGATGCAGTGATGAACGGGCGCCCGGCCCACGGTCTGTGGCTATCACCACCAGGGGTGGTATATCCCTCAGCTAGGGATGTTAGCTGTATTTCGTGCTCTGAAGCACTTCCTCCCAGACCTGAGAGGTCAGTCACCATGTGTTGGTGCACACCGACAACACAGCGGTGGTCTATTACATCAACCACCAGGGAGGTCTGCGTTCGCGCCCCTTGAACAAGCTGGCGCACCAGATCCTCATGTGGCTCCAGGACAAGATCCGCTTGCTGAGAGCGACTTACATTCCTGGGCATCTTAATATGGGAGCCGACACCCTGTGGAGACAGGGGTTGAGGCCGGGAATGGATGCTTCACCCGAGGTGATGAAGCAGATCTGGTTGAGATGTTACCATGTTGCTTCTCGATGGAATGCACAATGTTCCTCTGGTTCTCTCTAGTTCATCCAGCTCCCTGGGACTGGATGCTATGTCACAGGCATGCCCAAAAAGGCTTCGCTTGTACACATTTCCCTGATTGCCTTGCTCCCAGGAGTTCTGGCGAGAGTGCACCGGGACGGAATCAGACAACTGCTAGTAGCACAGTTCTGGCCGGGCCGAGTAGGGTTTGTGGACCTGATCGGCCTAGGATACGGTCAGCTGGGGAACCCCTGAGGCCGGATCTATTCTCTCAGGCGAGGGGAACAATAGTTCACCCTCACCGGAGGAGTTATTGAAGCTGTGGGTGTGGCTCCCTGAGGGGCACAACTCATAGCTTCTGGTCTTTCAGCTGAGGTTGTTGAGACCATCCTCCAATCCAAAGCTCCTCTACGAGGAGCATGTAGGCCAGGAGGTGGAAAATGTTCACTTCCTGGTGTGGAGACTGCCACTTAAACTCAGTTAACTGCCCAGTAGGCTCAGTGCTGGAGTTCCTCCAGGCGACATTCTCCACCGGGTTAACCACTCCACCCTAAAGGTCTACGTGTCAGTCACATCTGCATATCATGACCCTATTGGTGGCCACTCAGTGGGCAGACACCCATTAGAAAGAATCAAATTGCCTATCACAGCTATGCTGATGACACGCAGATTTACCTAGCTTTATCACCAAATGACTACAGCCCCATTGACTCACTCTGCCAATGCATTGATGAAATCAACAGTTGGATGTGCCAAAATTTTCTTCAGTTAAACAAGGAGAAAACTGAGGTCATTGCGTTTGGAAATAAAGATGAAGTTCACAAGGTGAATGCATACCTTGACTCAAGGGGTTAAACAACCAAAAGGCAAGTCAAGAATCTTGGTGTGATTCTAGAGACCGACCTTAGTTTCAGCTGTCATGTCAAAGCAGTGACTAAATCAGCGTACTACCACCTAAACAATATTGCAAGAATCAGATGCTTTGTGCCCAGGCAAGACCTGGAGAAACTAGTCCATGCCTTCATCACCAGCAGGGTGGACTATTGTAATGGTCTCCTCACTGGTCTTCCCAAAAGACCATCAGACAGCTGCAGCTCATCCAGAACGCTGCTGCCAGGATCCTGACTCGAACCAGAAAATCAGAGCACATCACACCAGTCCTCAGGTCCTTACACTGGCTTCTAGTGACCTTTAGAATTGATTTTAAAGCACTTTTACTCATCTATAAATCACTCAATGGACTAGGACCTAAATACATTGCAGATATGATCACTATTTATACACCTAACAGACCACTCAGATCTCTAGGATCAAGTCAGTTAGAAACACCAAAGGTTCACACCAACCAAGGAGAATCTGCTTTTAGTTATTATGCTGATCGCATCTGGAACCAGCTTCCTGAAGAGATCAGATGTGCTGAAACATTAGTCACTTTTAAATCCAGACTCAAAACTCATCTGTTTAGTTGTGCATTTACAGAATGAGCACTGTGCTGCGTCCGAACTGTGCTACTTTGCTTCTTTTATTTTAAACTGTTTTAAATCAATCTCTTTTTGCTTTAAATTCAATTTATTTTAAATCAGTGTTTTTATTTTATTTTAATTTCTTTTATTGTTATTTAAATCTTGTAATTATTTTATTTCCTCTTTTGTAAAGCACATTGAATTACCATTGTGTAAGAAATGTGCTATATAAATAAACTTGCCTTGCCTTGCCTTGCCTTGCCTAGTTACACGATTCCTCCACGGTGTGCTGAGGCTGAGACCTCCAGTGCGGACCAGAGTTCCCCTGGGATTTGGTTGTGGTGTTAGAGGCTCTGTATAAGGCACCCTTCAAGCCCCTCGAAGAGGTTCCCTTACCTGTCTTATCCTATAAGACAGCATTTCTCCTCGCCATCACCTCTCTTTGGAGGGTGGGAGATCTGCAGGCCCTCTCCGTGGCCCCTACTCACTTGGACTTTGCCCCAGGCATGGCCAAGGCTTTTGCATACCCAAGAGTGGGTTATACACCTAAAGTGCCCTCTGTTACACCGCAACCAATCGTACTGCAGGCCTTCTGTCCTCCCCCTTCCAGACCAGCTAAAGTCCAACTGCAAATGCGTCAAGTGCGAGTACTGGACATGTAAGTGCAGAACTGCATCTCTGCGGAGGTCGGGCCAGTTACTTATTTGTTTTGGTCCGACAAATAGGGGTTGTGCCGCTATGAAGCAAACAATCAGCAGGTGGATAGTCGCGGCCTCCATGGCCTATCTTAGCAGTGTGCCCCTCTGGGACATTTGCAATGCTGCGGGGTGGTCCACGCCCTCCACTTTTGCCCTTCTATAATTTAGACATGAGGCCCGCTCCTGGCTCCTCTGTCTTATCCTGATGGGTGGTCTGAGGACCCCTTTTCAGGCAGGGCCTTGGAATTATGGCGGCGTGGGCATCTCGTTCCCAAGGCGTTTGTGGCGCAGCTCGAGTTCCTGAAAAGGAACGTCTCAGGTTACAACTGTAACCATGGTTCCTTTAGGGAACGAGACGCTGCGTCCCGATGCCATACTTCCTGCACCCCTGCCGGTGCTTACTTCACTACAGAGTCTGGCGCCGGCCGCAGAGCGTGACTTTATACTTCCTGGTCGGTGACGTCATCTCGTCCATGGCGTGACGCTCCCCTCCATTGGACAGATTTCACACGTGGTTCAGAGCGGCTCACGCTGAAGGCGTTCCAAAGCATTTGTGACGCAGCGTCTGCGTTCCTAGAGGAACCATGGTTACAGTTGTAACCTGAGACGATCATCCTTGCTAAATACTTCCTGTGCTAACACCTTGTCAGTGAGACACAGTCTGCAGTAATATTTTGCAGAAACGATTCAACATAACCAAGAATTCAATTTAGACCCAAGTTATCAGCGGTGATTTGCGCAATAGTACCAAAGATGGGCTCCTCAGAAAATGACACCTTTATTCCCTCCTGCTCAAGTACATTGACATCACCAATTAATGGGTCAAGTATTCGATCCATACCATACTTTTTTCCCATCTTCAGAATGGAACAAAGATATTAGATGTATGTTCATTAAGAAAGAATTTATGCATGGTGGCAGGTTACGAAGCACAAAATATAAACAACCAAGTTTATGAATCCCTGTTTAGACACTAATGGGTTTGCAGTTTCAAAATCATCATAGTAAATTTGAATCTGAAGTGCTATGGCTAGAATACAAAGGATGGTTATGGTAATGCTGTCCTTCACAAAAATCTTTATACATATCACTTTGGCGTTTCTCTTGAATGAGATTACGCACTTCTTCATTCCTAAAAATGAACTCAAGAGTCTTCAGAAGAGGAATATATATAAAGGTGTCATTAACAGGTATCTGTTCATACATTCCAGAGGTTTTATTTCTTCTTGAATCGTATCGGACACCTAAGTGCATTTCAATAGTCTCGACAACTCCACATTTCTCACTGAAATATTTTCCCCATTTTGTATCAGTATTAAAATCAGAGAATGGATTATGAAAACTGTTAAAAACTTCTTCGACTGAACTTCTATTTGTGCTATCAACAGGCACAACATTTAAAACATTTTCTCTTAAACTTGTATGGAAATCACTGACAAAATCCTCCATACTTTGAACAACTGATATAATTACACTGTTTGCAACACCGTTACCCTGCAAATTAGCTATTATGGATGCACAAAGTTCCTGGAACTATCCCTTGAAACAGAAGAACACACATGCAAACTTGCATCATTATCCGATCTTTGCTCTGTGTCAGACACAACAAGTGACTCTGCTTCATCAGGATTTGGAGCTTGATTTTGTAATGATACATTCTCACTGCTTGATGCTACACCCCTAAAATGAAACCTAGTTAAATGTTTTCTAAACCCTGCATAACTTTTAAATCGCAAGGAACAATCATCCTGAGCACAAACCAGCTCAAATTTCTTTCCAGGGTACAAACCATGTACAAGATTAAGGTGCCGAATTAATCTTACTGTTCTAGCAAAGACTGATTTACAGATGTAGCATTGAAACATCATTCAAGATTTTAGCTCTGACAAGGGATGACCTTTTTATCCACCACAATGAAGAACTTGCTGATGGTTTCTTTGCTGCTCCTGAGGCAAGAATGTATGGCTGACGATTCTCTTCCATCTCAAGGTGTTCCTGTATACTCCGGCATGCCTGAATGAGGTGGGAAAAAATATCAATAACGACAAATAACTACAGCAATATTTATCATCATTTTATATTTATATATATTGTGACGGGAGGAGCCAACGACAGACACAGTTGGCGTGGCGTCAGGCCTCGGAGAGGCTTTTTATTGAACACAAAATAAATACAAAATAAAGTGTCCAGGGGAAAGTGTCCAAATAAAAAGGGGAACTGGTGTCCTCGTTGTGCTGCAAGGGAAGTGCAGGTCAGGCAGTGTTCGGCGGCCGCACGTGCTCCCCTCTCCTGTTCGGGCGCGAGGGGCGGCGGCTTCCGTGGCATCTCCGTCGCTTCTTTCCTCCGGTCGTCAGAGATTAGGGGATAAACGGCTCGGCATCCTGGCCCATCAGCGGTACAAGGGTGCGGTCATCGCCTGGACTACGGGGTCCCACGACACTTCTCTAGCGCGGCGGGCGAGCTCCTTCCACGCCACCCTTCCTGGACCCACGAGGACACCAGCGTGCATGCACGGGAAGAGACCGGTCTCTCCAGGAGAGGCGCGTCGGTATTTAACGGCGATGGTAACGAGGCTAAATTCACTCCCGGTGTGCCTCGTCACACGCCGCCAGACCTGACCAATACCACGCCTCCTCCTCTCGAACACACCCACTCCCGTCGGGAGCCTGGAGAAGGGCGGCGAATAAAGGACGGGGTGATTATGACAATAAAGAGGAGGGGCAGCCGACTCGTCACTATATATATATATATTAGTGCTGTCAATCGATTAAAAATTTAATCAAGTTAATCACACTGACGGACTGTGATTAATCACGATTAATCGCAAATTTAAAATACAAAGATTTCCCTGTAAATGTGTTGAAATAAAGAAATGCATGTCATACTAGTTTAAGGAAACAGATCTTCCAGTTTTATTATCTCAACAATTAACATTTCTATTATAATACTACTTCAGAAATGAAAGTCTGCAAAAATACAAAATAAACAGTCTCTACATTCTTCATCCAAAATAAAGAAATGTTTAATAAAACTACTTCAAAGAGACCGATCCTCAAGTTAACATCTTAACAATCAGGTCTATTTTAGAAATTAAGTGTCTGTACAGAGACAAAATGAACAGTCTCTAGAGTGTGCATCTGTGCAACATTCCTCCTTCTAACCAATCACACAACATCCTCTTCTTTCAGCCAGTTGCTCAGACAGACTAACTTATTAACATTTTCAGATGAAAGAGCTGACCTCTTCTTCTGCACAATGTGGCCTGCCAAAGAGAACAGTCTCTCACATGGCACTGTTGAGGCAGGTGTAGCCAAATACCTTTTTGCCATATGGGCCAGCTTAGGATGGGCACCTGAGTGTGCTGACCACCACTGTAGTGGACATGTGTCTATGCTGGCATAGGGCTCTCCCTTGTACCTTTCCAGACATTTATCTGTGGACACAGCCTCATCATCAGACTCTGACTCTGATCCCATCATTAGGAGGGCCATTTTCTTCTTTGGTGGCTCTGGGTCTTCTACTGCTCCAGAGCTCTGTGGAGCAGGTTCTCCATCCTTCAGCATCACACTCAGCTTTTGCCACACCTCTCCCCTCTCTGATTTGGGCAAGCATCTAAGGTGCTTGAACCTGGGGTCTAGAGCTGTTGCTATCTTTAACCACCACATATTTGAGCTCTCCTTCCGCTTGTTGAGATCCTTTGTGAATGACGCCTGAAGCGCACTATGTAGGCAGGGTCAACATCAGAAACCTCCATTGTACGCAGGAGATGGCACAGCGCAGGTAGCACCACAGAGCAGGATACATACTTTTCACCTCCTAGGAGCTCAGTGATGTACCTACAGTAAATACACAATTGACTAAATGACTACAGTTTACATTCAGACTTATAAATTACTTGTTTTTATTAGTAAAATTGAAGAGTGAAAAAAATCAAGTACCTGCAAGGTTCCAGCAATGTTTCCAGCTTTGCCAATCTGTCGTAATCAGCTGAGGTTAGCATCGCTAACTTATGCTTCTGCTGTGCCAGCGCTGCACTTACTGGATCTTTATTGTGTTGAAGTCGCCTTATCATTTCAAGAGTTGAATTCCAGCGCGTCGGTACATCCTGAACAAGAGACTCCTCTGCTAGTCCATGGGAGACTTGAAGAGCTTTCAGCTCTGCAGTGTTCGCGGGACTATGCTTGAAATGTCCGACTATTTTACGGCACTTGGCTAAAACGCTGTCAAATCCGCTGTCCCGAAAAGCCATGGCGATAACCCTTTGTATAATGTGCGCCACACAAGGAATATGTTCGAACGGTAAACTTCTTGCTGCAGCAGTCATATTAGGAGCACTGTCAGTCCCTATAGTAGTGACTTTGTCCGTTATCTCCCACTCATTTGCAACATCAAGAAACTGGCTAGCGCATGCTTCGGCAAAATGCCTTTCTTCTGTTTTTAACACTCCTAAAGTGAATGAGTGCAGATGCCAGTTGTCATCGACTAGATGTGCTGTGACACCAAGGTAGTTTTGGTTACTTACTGATGTCCAGTGGTCTCCAGTAAGAGCTATAAAAGTGCCTTCTGACAACTGACTCAGTTTTTTAGCTTTTTCACTGTCGTACAGTTCATGCATTCTCGTAACAATAGTTCCCCTCGAAGGCAACTGGTATGATAGGTCGCCTGTGGCAATCTGAATGATGTCTTGAAGCCCACGGTCTTGAACTATGCTAATGGGTCTGCAGTCTTTGGCGATCCATTTAGTTATGGAATTAGTTAGCTTTGCTGATGTTGTTTTGTTGACAGGCGTGGGCCTGCTACACTCAGCCAGTGTCCTTTGACGAGCGCGGCTTGTTGATGCCGTTGCAGCACTGGCATCTTTTCTAACATCAGCCAAAATATGTTTGGCCCGAAGATGGTACTTCAAACTTGTTGTACTTCGGTGAAAGGATAGTTCATCACTACAAAAAGTGCACACAACTTTGGTTTTATCAAAACTTCCATCCGGAAGCTTTTTAAAACGAAATTTGCCGTTCAGCAGACCAGGCGTCCTATCCTCTGCCATGATGTTGTAAAACACGTGTGTGACGCTGCGACGTTACCCTGATCACACAATAATAGATAACCATCCGCGCTGCGATGATGGCAAGAAGTTTGGGTCAAACTTAACAAACGATTAATTTGCGTTAAAAAAATAGTAACGCGTTATTTTTTTTTAATTAATCGCATGCGTTAACGCGTTAACGTTAAAGGCCCTAATATATATATATATATATATATATATATATATATATACAGCTAAATTGAACATAGTAAAGAACAGGAGACAATCCGGAAAAAAAAAGTATATGCAGGCTATTAATTTAAGTTTAGGTTGAGATCATTTATCAGTTGATCCATTTCAGAGTTTATCTGATCAATTTGAAGTATACTGTATATAGCCCTTGTCACCAAGTGTCACCAGTGCAGTTACCTACTTTGTGAAATACCACAAGATGGTCAACAGCCTGAGAGATACTGATCTTTTGGGTTTTCTTTCTTCCTGAAGCCTGGGGTGATAAAAGATGCAGGAGTAGAAGGAAGGAAGATATGTCACTGTCCCATTCTGAAAAACACAGAACACATGTTAAATGTTTATTTTGTTTTCTATTCTGATGCTGGACGGTTGTAAAAAAACATTTCACTGCATGTCGTACCATGTATGTATGTGTATGTGACAAATAAAATTTTAATTTGAATGTTTACAATACAACAAGTCTGGTATATTTTAACTGCAAAGCCTCACTAAAAGTTACTAAAAGTAAAGTTACTTCTGTACAACTCTACCTGTAGAATCCTGGGCTTCACTGCCTTCTCTGTTCTGATTGGCAGATGACAGTAACCTCTTCAGCAGTGGAGTGGGAGTCAACGTTTCTGCTAGTCTGATAACTTTTGCTTTGAAAGCTGTTGGCCACCTTTCCAAAAGTCTGGAAGCAGTTTCAGACCCAAAGAGGAGTGTGAAGTCTTGAAGAATCTACAGCAGAAGAAAACATGTAAAGAAATGACCACAGAACATTCAATATATTCACAAACTAAATGTAGTCAGTATGTAGTCATATACCACTCAACATGGCAACTTGGAAGGAGCCTTAAATTATTAAGAGGGTGTAGACAAGTACTATGCTTGGAAATATTTCACGTCTTTATTCCATTCATTAGTCTATTTGTAGTGTGGGTGACATCCAATAATTGTAACAAAGCACAAGTTGTGTGCTTTGTTAATTTTAATCAGCAATGTAGTACTAGATTTTTTTAATTCTGTCTATATATGTAACTATAAATGTTACATATTTGATCTTCTAATTGTTCCCTGTCTGTCAGTCACTATGAATTATGTTGTGACGACAGACTGGGGTCTTGCTTGGAGCCCTTATTAGCTCTGATTAAGAGAAAATGTCAAAGAAATTTGTCAAGTGATTAACTAATCCTGAGCCACTCCCCGTCACCTGACCCAGAATTGACGAGAATGTTTTCCTGGGCCACTGTTTATATCGAGCTTAAGTGTCCTCCCAGTCCGGAGCCTTGCAGCGTGGCTGAGGCATGCAGTCCTGTGGGCCAAGCCACCTCCGCCCTGCATGTCTGACTATCCTGCAAGAATACTAAGCCAAGGCACTATAATGCACAAGGTACCAAGTACCAAACCATGGTTTATGCAGTAACTGTGTTCATCAGCAGACATTGCCTCAGGGGCCACAGTCCATCGGGAATGCAATGTCCACACTTGTGGGCAAAGAGTGGCATCTATGCCACAACCTGGTTGGGGAACATTGATGAAGTTTGCTTTGATGCCCCCATCTCTCAGGCTGTGCTATTCAGCGATACTGTCGAGCACTGCCCATCAGTCTCCGCCGTGTCCTTCTCATCCCCTGTCTCTGCATCGGTCGCCTAGGTTCTCCAGGACCTCTGTGACATCCTGGCTTTTTGGCTCTCTGCCTCGGCCTCAGTCTCCACCACCTGCTCCGCCATCGTCAGTCGGTCCCATGGAGTCGATGGCCGTTCCTCCTCCATGGCTCCTCCCTCCGTCGGCTCCACCGTGGACCATCATGGCTGGGTTCTGGGTCCTCTGGATCTCCTCCTGCTCCAGACTCCTTCTGTCTCCTCCCTCCGTCTGTTCCTCCCTGGAATCTGTTTGCCGACCCCCTCCTGGGGGCCCATCCTCCACCAGAACCTTCTCCCAAGTTCCCGTTTTTGTTTTGTTTTTTCAGTGTGAGGACGCACCTTCTGAGAGGGGGGAGTAATGTCACGTCTTTGGACTCTTTTGTTGTTGTTTTTGTCTTGTGCCATGTGCTCTGTGTGCCCTACCTTCCGTTCCTGTTAATTGTATCATTGTCTTCAGCTGTGTCTGGATAATTTAGTTAATTACATAGTATATTTAAGTCCTGTGTGATTGAGTTCACCTTGGTCCGATCATCGAAGTTTCTATGTGTTGTTTATGTTTTCCTTCCAGTCTGCCCGCCTACCTGTATATTATTATTTTGTCCGTTTGAAGAGGATTAAAACTGTTTAAGTTTATTTATTCTCGTCGAGTGCTCCTTCACACTAAACCACACCGTGACCTTGTTCTGCACGCTTTATTATACAAACTTCAGCTGGTCCAAAACGCAGCAGCTAGAGTCCTTACTGGAAACATCAATCACTTAAATTAATATAGCGCCTTTGACAATACAGATTATATCAAAACACTGAACAGTATCAAATATGAGAATACAATGATAGGGATGTTATAATGAAAAGATTGAACACTTTGTTATTAAATGCAGAGACGGTCTCTGTACTGAAATCGACAATAATCACAAGAAAGTAAGTGCCCCAACTAAGCAAGCCAGAGGCGACATCCACAAGAAAACAAAACCCCATTCATGCAGAATGGAGAAAAAAAAACTTGGGAGAAACCAGGCTCAGTTGGGGCCAGTTCACCACAACTTGTATTAATATAAGGCTCAAAGTGTTATGTGACGATTCTTGTTTTGTTTTATGTTCTTATTTAAAGTGCATCTAATTTTCTTTATATTTTTTGTGATCCCACGAGTCATCACTTAATTAAGCCACGTGTGAAGATGGCCGAGTGGCCTTAGAGATGGTTATCTTCAGGAACAAGAACTGTGTTTGTGAAGTAACAGAATCGCTATAGAATTCTTTGGTAGTGCTTGAGAAACCAGACTGATCGTGTGTTTCATCGCTGGAAGTGTATTGGTAGGGTTGGTGTTCCAGACAGATCATGAGGAGATGCTGAATGTTTGTGGTGTGAGGAACATAAGATTGTTTCACTGATTGTCATCAGAAGAAGATGAGTGAATTCCTTTTAATGCATGATAACTTTGAATTCATCAAACTGTGCCCCAACACTAATGATTGATTGAACATTTAAACTGTTTGACTGACTTGCGTATTATTTGAACTGATTTGAAGATATGTAACTAATGTACATATAGTACTGAGATACTGTGTACTACATGTTTTTCTCATGAGTGATCAGGAAAGAGTTTTTTTTCTTTGTCACATACGGGCTTTGTGAATTTTATTTAAAAGAAAAACTGTTTGGATGTGGTCAGACCAAACTTTTGATAATTCATTCTCTGCCCAAAACTTTTTTTTATTGACTGATTATTATTTTCAAAGGAGTTACTATATTAATTTAAAACAATAAATCTTTGTTATTATTTTATTCTTTACTTCTTTACCAATTTGTATTTCATTAAGTCTGGCAAGCTAATTTATTTACAAATTGAAAACTGAATTTCTGTGAATTAAAAAAAAAAAGAATGTAAATTGTTTAATTGAGTTTGATTAAAGTTTATACAGGAGGAATCAATAACTTTGAATTATTTTTTTAAATAAAACAAGGAAAAAAGAAAAGTACCGGTCTAATTTACCATTTAACTAATGAGGATCCAGGATTCTTGTAGGGCAAATATTAAATTAGCCCCTAGGGTTAAGAAAAGGGTTACACTTGGTATAAACTGTTGAGATTCACTAGATTCATGGGACTCACCGACTGAATGCTGAGGGGGTCCGTAGTGACGATCTGATGAGTATTCTGCTTGTTTTGGAAGTCCAGCAAGTTACTTTGTTTGTGGCAGTTCTTGCAGCATGTAGATTCCATAAGAGGCATTTTCTTTCTCATCTGTTTGAATGTAGGGAGCTGTTTTTGTTTAGATTATGGAGACAGACCTTAGTTTCAGTAGCAGTAACTAAATCAGCATACTATCATCTCAAAAAAATTGTATAGTTATTTTGTGATTATTTTATTCCCTTTTATGTAAAGCACTTTGAAATACTATTGTGCATGAAATGTGCTATATAAAACTTGCCTTGCCTTTAATGTTTCACGGCAGTGTCTCCACTCTTTATTTTTGTTTGTAAATAAATAAATAGCACAGACAATACACTTAATTTTGATATACCAGTGGAATTTAATCTCACAACCACATAAACAGAACATGAATAAAGGGTGAAATTTTCTGAGCAATTTCTTGTTTACATTTTTTACCAATCAATAATAAAATAAATACACACTGTCTAGCCAGAAAAAGTATCTTATAATTTTACAAAAGCAAGACCGCAAGGAAAACAATAAAGCATTTCTCTGAAGGAAAACATCTGGAAACTCTGGAGGTACAAACAAAACATTTCTGAAAATTCTTGAAACACACAGAGAAACCTTACCTCAGCAAACATGATCAACATACCATTTATATTTTACATTTATAAAATGTTTTTAAATTTTAAATAATATTCATGAGCCAACCTTTCATCATATCACAACTAGCATGTCTGTTTTTGAGGTAAAGGATTTATCAAATTTCTAGTGTTTTTTAAAATGAATGGACTATATTTGTGAATATCTCTATAATCATAAAAAAAATGTTTGTACATTATTCACCAAACAGCTTATGTAGATTTACTAATGATTTTATACACAGTTTACTCAGAAATCAGTTCTGCTTGTGTGTCAATATGAACAGGTATTTTTAGTTATTTTGTCTGTGTCAAAAATTTGCTAACTAACTAAGTCGTGATACCATATTTTCTAAAATATGTTCCAGCTTTAAAGCTTGATGTTACAATTTGGTATCCATCTAGATGTAGGAGGAGGAAAGTGTTGGAAATTCTGTTGCATGAGGGCAAGTGCAGACAAGGGTGTGGGGAGGTCATAACTAGACACAAAATGCACAGGCAGTTCAGCTTTTACTTCGTTTTCCAAATTACAAAGTACCATATTTTAAAAGTCACGTTGACATTCCATGCAGCTGCCAAGAACAACCTGATCTATGCTTATTTTGGCTCCAGATAAGAAAAAGGAGACAAGGAGAAAAAAATAGAGAAGGAAGAGTGGATGAAATGAAAAAAAGAAAAGAACCCTCCTTTAGTCACCAAGCGACCAACAACATTTATACAGCTGGGCGATTGGAAATTCCAAGCTGTGTGCTATCCCAAAGTCAGGTACTCTGTGGTCATAGTAGGGAGGAAAATGGCCCCATTGTTTGAAGAAACAGTGACAGATGGCAGAAAAAAAAACTGTATATTGCAATACATCTGCAATATGTACAAATTAGATGTTTCTGTTAAATTGTTTTTGGTGGTCAGAAAAGCAATAAAACATTGTAAAAGTAACTGTTTACATTTGGATAAACGTTTTTTTATTGGCACATAAAATATATAAGGGTGTATAATTATTATCTTATTATTATATCATTCAATGAACTTTCGTGTCTCTACTTCATGTCTATACTTGTAGTAAACATCACCAACCTTGCATAGAAAATGGTCTGTTTACTACAAAAAAGCTATGATATCTCATTATTAACAGTAATGCTAAACTACTTCCAGGTTCTCATAAAACTTTATTTTTTTACTTCTAAATTCCACAGTATTAGTTCAGTCTTAATTCATTTAAATCCACTATAAGGTCTTATTTGCCTCCTTAACACTTGATTGCATCATCTCCAGGGGTATTCCAGAAAGCTTGGTTAACTTACCATTTGATAAATCATAACCTCTGGGTTGATTTACCCCAAACAGGCATACCATTAGTATGTCGGTTCCAAAACACCTGAGAAGAGTTAGTTTAATCAACCTCCAACTGGTTACCCAGAGTTAATGCGTGTGCACGGTGCATGTAGAAAGACATTTTCAATGGATCGCCGATTTCACGAGTCACCATGGAAACTCAAAGCGAAAAAAAGAGAGCGCGTATTTCACAGAGGCGGAGTTGGAGGTTTTAATGCACGCTTATGAGGAGTTTAAGCCAATAATATTAAAAGAAGCAATACAGCTGCATCAGCGAAAGCAAGAGAGTTGGCTTGGCAAAAATAACCGACAGAGTAAATGCGTGAGTATATTAAATTAAAAATTTGATATTGGCTCCCGTTTTATTATAATGCAAAATAATGAAGTATGATTTATACATCCTTTTGAATGTTATATCACTATGAAAGCATTTACTTTTGCTGCCATTTATTTGTTTAGTTTAAAATAATAATGTATGTTTCTTATTTAATAAGGTGTAATCCTTCTGGAGCCGCAAGAAGTTTAAGCCAAGTCAAAATGAAACACAAAAACATTCTGCAAAAAGGTAATATTTGATTACACAATTACTGAACTATTATTATAACAGGATTTAGTATATTCATTCTGTCATGTAGCTAATAGAAAGAAGACTGAAGCCCCCACCACCTCCCCTCACCCCGTCTGAGGAGCTGGCTCTGTCTCTTAATAAAGAGCGTCCAGGGGGCAGTTCATCACACACACCATGCACCACAAGTGATGGTGAAAAAATGGTGCAATGTGAGTTTACCTCTATGATTTGTTTTAATTTTTTGTCCTAATAAATGACTATCTCTGTCACTTAAAGGCTTTTTTAACAAGATAAATGTTTTATGTAGGCTTATTTTATTTAACTGCATATGATGTATAGGCTACTGTGATCTTAGAGTGACATGTTACTGTTTTCATGTATTATTTTCTTTGATAATATTGAGAATTTTATGGGTTGTGTGTTCTTATAGAAACTGATGGACGGATTGTATTATTGGACTCTCCAGAAAGAACACAGTCTGTCACAGTTGTAAGTGATTTGTTGTCAGGTACCTTTAGTTGCTTTTAGGTTTTGTTTTTTTTTGTCAGATAATGTATACTTGAATATTTTTCCTGTAGGACGACGATGAAGAGACCACATCTGCTGTGACAGAAGTGGACAATGCTGGTAGATCCACTGAGGTATGATGCATACCATTATAATGTATTGCCCCTTTTTGCATTAAAGTGTCCATATTTTAATTATATTGTCTGACCAAACAATCTCATTTATTAAATTGTGTCCACCTTCCTAGTTGCCAGCAAAGGAGCTGTATAAGGTCCATCTTCAAAAACAAATAAGGAAAAGTGGCATGGAGATGGACCTTATACAGCTTCAAATGGAAGAGAAAAGGCTCCTCGTTAAAAAGCAGCACTTGAAATTGAATTACTGGAGCATCGCCTTAAGGTGAGAACTTGTCTGAATATTCTGTCAGAACAATCTGTTGCATGATAAAAGTGTTGGGTGTATGTATATCTGTGTGTATGTATAAAGCAACATAAAAAAAAAAAAAAACATTTTATTGAATTTTACTTTATTTTTTTCCCAGGAAATAAAGAAATGGAGTGCCTGGCAGACCAGTGCAAAAAAACTAATAAAAATAATTTTGACAGATCCTGTCTCTCAAAAGTCTTCCATCTCTGTTGGCCTGTAGAGTCTGTAGGTGTTCCTCTGGGCCATCTTCCTCAATACAAGGAGGGTGGCTCTCTCCTCTTATAGTGGCAATATTGTGAAGCACAACACAGCCACTATAATGTCACATGCCCTCTCTGGACTAACCCGGAGCCCACGCAGACACTGAAACCGAGATTTGAGGATCCCTATAGTCATCTCCACCTTGGCCCGTGTTTGGCTGTGAGCCAGGTTAAAGCGTGTCTGTGGTCCAGGCTCAGGTTCAGGGTAGGGTGTCATTAAATAGAGCAGACAAGGGTATCCTCTGTACCCCAGCAAGTAACCGTTGTACTGTCCTGTAATGATTGAAGTGTACAACACAAATATAGTAAAAGGAAAAAAAAATTGTATAAAGTAAAACATACCCTGCTGAAATGTCTGGCATAATGATGACTCATGGAAAATTCTGGCATCATGCACAGATCCTGGTCATTTTGCCTCAACATTGGTAATTATTTGGGTAGCCTCACATATTACCTATGTAGTGGAAAAAGTAATGACTTTAATGATTTTAAGAAGGGAAAAAAGTTAAGTTGTTACCTGCACATTGATACTATGAACAGATTTCCTATTAACATAGTCTCCCTCATTTATTGATGGAGCTTTAATAGGAATGTGAGTGCCATCAATGCACCCAATTACATTTGGAAACCCTGAAACAGAAAGGAAGTATGAAGTGTGTGTGTGCATAATGAATACATGTATAGATATCAATAATATGATTAAATATGCGTCATAGATTTTACTACAAAGGACAAACCTGCCACTCTGTGGAATTCGTCTTTAATAATAAACAGAGGTTTATGGCCAGGGAACTGTACAAACGTGGGTAAGAACTGTTTAAGTGCCAGACATACTGAACGAACGGCTCGACACACAGTTGCCTTTCCCACATGCTCCGAATCGCCCACACTGTACAAAAAATGGCCAGACGCAAAAAACCGAAGTGCTATGCACAGAATGTTTTCTGTGCTAAGCGCAGAACCGCGGTTTGTCACATTTGCGACATGCGGTTTTAAAAGACGTGTTAAATAAACTAAGGAATCTTTTGAAAAACGATAACGCTCTTTTAAATATTCATTGGGGTATGCAAACACGTCAATACGTGGTCTTATAACCCTCTCCCGACGAAAAAAACCTCGTATAAGTTGGGCTTCTACGTCCACAGGATCTTCCTCAAAAGGGCACGCCATGCTCACCAACCTTCTGAAGCGAAGTTACTTGAAACATAACCTGCTCCCGAGCAGGTTATCTTCAGAGAGTCAGTTGTTATGGTTACATACATACCCAGAAAGTTACCTCCGTTTTTGGAACCGAAAGTTGAGGTTATCCACGAACTTACCCTTAAACATACCCAGGTATGTCACATAACCTGCTTTCTGGAATACCCCCAGATGAGACACTTGCGTGACAACAAACATTATGGATTTTCCAGGATGTTCCACCGGCCAACCACAACAGTCCCAGTCACCCTAACACTAATCAGCTGCACCTGAAGTTCATCATCTCCTCATCAAGTCACCACATATAAGCACACACCACAATCTTCTCAGTGTCCTGTCTCATTTATACACAAAGTAGATCTTTGCTCATGCTAATTTGAGTTAAAGCCATTTTCTACTTACCTTGAGAACTTAACTCTCGTCTTGTCCTCCATATTTAAAGTGTTTATTGTATGTTACAGTCTCAGTATTCCTCTGTGGTGTGTGCTCCAGATCTCTGTAATCAGCTCCAAGTTCCAGCGATCCTGTTAAGAAAATACATTCAAGTCTCAGCTATCTCCAGTCAACTTTCAGATCTCATACTCACCTCCCATTCTGCCATCAGCTTCAGTCTTCAATTCATCAGTGTCAATAAACTCATTTATTATTATAAGTCACCTTTGTTTCCAGGTCAGTTTTGTAACGCAAACACAAAATAGATTAATTAATTAATTAATTACACTTAAACATCTTTGTCAAACTTTGTCAGAATTTATTGGCCTAACTTCTACTTTATACTGTACAGTGCTTTGATGTGTTGTTAAAAGTGCTATATAAATAAAAATGATTGATTCATTGAACTGGTTGAAATTTCATTTAGACTGCAAGAAATGCTAATGGATCAAAAACCAATACAAGGAAAGAAAAAAACAGATTTGCAAATGATCCTCTGTGTGTGTGTGTGTGTCAAAGGTTCCAGGGTTGAGCAAATATAGTCAGTCAATAATTGTTGATTTCTTGATGCAATGGCCAATCGGAGATGTTCACTAATTAAACCATATGTTCCCTCTAGGTGCCTACGCTCTGCAAACGAAAGGCGTCTTGCAGTCCCATCGCAAAAAGGTGCAAAATCACTCTTACGCACCTTCACCTGGTCTGTTCCTCGCTGGTGGAACGATCTGCCTGTTGCCACTAGGGCAGCAGAGTCACTAGCAATCTTCAAAAACCAACTCAAAACTCATCTTTTTCGTTTACACGTGACCCAACACCGCTAGCATTTTCTTCTTCTTCCCCTGCTCTTTCCTATCTTGTTCTTTCCTGTCCTTTTATAAATTTTTTTTTTTTAAAAAAAAAAAAAAAAGCCTTGTGTCTGAGTTAGGTAAGACAAGACCCCCCTCAGAGCAGTTATGCACTGCTGCAATTTTTGTTGATATAAATTGCTTCTATTGCCTACCTCATTTGTACGTCGCTTTGGATAAAAGCGTCTGCTAAATGACTAAATGTAAATGTAAATGTTTAAGTCACAATCAAAATCAGTAGAGCTTTATTAACAAGTGTGTTTTCACACTTGCAAGGAATTTGAATTAATGACAGGAGCTTCCAGTGTGGACATATTGCAAGTACAGACATAGCATAGACATACATGATAGTGAAAATATACTGTCACACCTTTTGACTCTTTTTGTTGTTGTTTCTTGTCCCACATGCTCAGTTTGCCCTACTTTTTGGACCTTTAAAAGAACAGTATTAGAGGCGTGTTTTCCCTTTTTTGTTTTTTATTTTGTAAATGTTTTCCCTGTTTGTAGACCTGAATGAAGACCTGACCTCATCCTCCTGCTGGACGGAGGACTTCTTCGTCCTCTCCAATGACTCCCGTTACCGGGACAGCTTTCTGTGCATGATTTACTTCCACGGACTGAACACCTCCTATCAAGCTAAGCTGTCCAGGAACAGTTCTCGAGAGAGAGCATCGACCAATACATTGAGTGGGTTCTGGTGTCATGTAACTTGTTAATGACTGTTCAACCCATGGATAACGACACCAGTCCCACTCAGGATCCAGAACCCAGCCCAGCATCTCACTGCATCGCAGAGCCCCAGCCTGAGCCCACCTGCCATGCGCAGTTGCGGAGTCTGACATGACCACAGAGCCATCGCCTGAGAGAGCGACAGAGCCATGTAGCGCCACCAGACCCGAGTCGACTGCATTAGACCAGGTGCATGAGCCAGCTACAGAGCATGCCACGGTAGAGAAAGCCGGGTACAATGAGAGCGCAGAGTGGAGCTCCGCCCACTGCACCACGGCTGAGGATGAGTGGATTATACATCTGGGGCTGCTGGATTTACAAGAACAGCTGGATGACTGGGATCTGGAATTAGACCTAGCACCTCCCCTGTATCCTGAGTTCCTGATTGCATCCAGCCATCCTGAATGCTCGCTGGTTCCATCCGGCCATCCTGAATGCCTGCTGGTTCCGTCCAGTCGTCCACAAAGGATTATATGAAATATGTGAATACAATTTTATTATATTCCATTTCTATTTGTATTTTTAAAAAACAAAGGATTTGAAAGGAGCATAGTTTGCTTTTTGGGTTAAAATAATTTCTTAATATGAAATTTTAATGATGTGACAATTAGAGATTAGACTGTATAGAAATTTAAATCTACGTGCTAATACACACTATAGTCACATAATACTGATGTTGTTAACATTAATAATTTGAGAATAAAGTACAATAACAATTTGCAGGGTTTGATGTGATATGAGCTAATTTATATTTATTGTAATGCTTTTTCCCTCAGTTGGTCAGATCAAAGTTTGGCAGACCTATTACTTGTTCAGATGACAATATTTACTGAAAATTCTTATTTAGGTCATATATTCCAAGACATAGTTTAGAATCTGTGATTACTAAATACAGGATTACCACCCCTCCGGTGACTGACAGCTACACCTCACCTCAGCACATTAGATTCATCCGCGCTGGAACCCACGCATCGGGTTATAATTCTGCTAGGAACTTCAATACCAAGTTTTCAAACACAGATGCAACAAAGAGGCAAAACTTACGGACTTTAAGTAAATATTTACATTTGAAAACTTGTAATTGACTTTATTATTGTGTTTTTATCACAGTTACTGGAACGCAACATAAACATAACATATTCTGCTATTTTACAGAAAAAATATTTTACATATATATAGATAAACAAACTTCAGCTGGTCCAAAATGCAGCAGATAGAGTCCTTAATACAACTAGGAAGTATGATCATATTAGCCTGGTTCTGTCAACACTGTCAAACACTGGATAGATTTTAAAATCTTGTTAATTACCTATAAGGCCCTGAATGGTTTAGCTCCACTATATTTGAGCGAGCTCTTATCACATTATAGTCCTGCACGTCTGCTGCATTCTCAAAACTCTGGCTGTTTGATAATGATAATATCTAACAAAATCGACGTATTATTCAAATCCGTTAAAGATTTGCTAGGCTGCATTAATTAGATCAGCTGGAACCAGGAACACTCTACGCTAATATTAGTCTTGTTTCTTTCTTATTCTGTTTCTCAGTTTGTATCCAGATTAGATGGTGGATCAGCACCCAGAGATTATTTTCATCAGAGACCAGGACACCTAGATGAGCCATAAGTCATTTACACTATCTGACACAGCTACATTTAAAATTGAACTGGAGGTTAAGCGCTGGTCGTCCGGTCAGAGGAGAACTGACCCCAACTGAGTCTGGTTTCTCCCAAGGTTTTTTTTTTTTCCATTCTGTATGGATGGGGTTTTGTTTCCTTGCCGCTGTCGCCTCTATCTTGCTTTGTTGAGAACACTTAATCTCTAGTGTTTATTGTCAAATTGAATACAGAGACCGTCTCTGCATTTAATAACAAATTGTTCAATCTCGTCATTATACATCCCTATCATTGTATTCTTCAATTTTATACTGTTCAGTGCTTTTATACAATCTGTGTTGTTAAAAGCACTATATAAATAGAAATGATTGATTGATTGATATTCTGTGTGTGCATATACTGTGAGTTGTTCAGGCAGACAGAAGAAGTTTTCAAATAGTAAAGACAACATTATTTGCAACTCCTTGTCTCTCTGCCTTTTCTCTCGTAAAAATACTACAAATATTGTCTGGGATGTGTTACTTAATGTTAAGGAGTTTGTCTCTGGTAAAACATATATAAGATGATTCTTATATAATGATACTTACAAGAAAACTTATATAATAACAAAGTAGACATGCTACCCAATCATAACCTTGAAGACTTGAACTTTGTTGACTTTTGATCAGACTGTTTTCTGTCCCTGTTTTTGTGTTCCCTGTGGCATGTGCTTCCCTGTCTCCTGTGCTCCAGTTTCTCCAATGATCCAGTGTTCCTGTTTTTGACTGTTTTAAAGACTGTACCTAGTGCCTCATCGTGCTTTATTTAAATATTATTTTTTCAGTTTGATTCCAACTCCTATCTCCGTCTACCATGCAGGAGATGTTCTGTCAAGTTGTCTTAAGCCAACTTGCTTCTTGATCAATGCTCAGACTACCAGCAGCGAACCAGCACCAGTAGAGACTGAATCTGTTGCAGGCGAGGTTGTTGTTGTTTGTGTTTTTTTGGGGTTTTTCCTATAACCCATGGCCTATGAATGTGAAGGCAGATGCCCTTTCCATCTCTATGCTGCCGAAGAGGAGGTACGGAGCTTGGAGCCCATTCTCCCATCTAAGTGTATCCTGAGCCACATGGAATTGCAACATCACATTTTTGTGCTGGTTTGTGGCTTTTTTACAAACATAAATGATTGTTTCAATAGCTGAGAATAATGAATACAGACTCCATTAATTCAGTGTTTTGGTCGGTTTTCCAATAGGATTTAATTGAACCCCACCAATAGAATCCATCACAGAACAGTAGACACCATCATAGTTTCCATTAAAACCAATACCATTCCCATTAAATCCATAAACTTTCTATTAGTTTTTTTTTCAGCAGTTTACTAAACCAATCTGAGGAAGTTGTTGAATTATTTTATACATACATATATATATATATATATACATATACATATACATATATACAGACAACAGTAGGCTAACCATTACTATTTTAAAAACAATGCTATTAAAAAGGGTTCTAGCTACTTACCAGAGTATTAAACTTATAATGAATTTGATCAACCTATTTATGAATTGTAAGATCCGCCTCAGAAAAGCTAATTTTTCTGTCAGACAATTGAACTTCAAATAAAAGTGGCATACAAACATGTTGTCCTGATATAGTAGCTGTGGCAAATGAGATGTGTGTGTGTGTGTGTGTGTGTGTGTCATTATTTAACTTCTATAACCCATAACGAAAAACAAATATTACAAGTATTGTGCACATGGTGATCAATGGAGGCGTGCACTACGAGTCACGTTATATATCATCCTGATTCTGACTTGGTGAAAAACACATTAGCTTTAATTACACATTTTAACAAGCATTCTTGTAAACAGAGCATATATAAAGAACGCATAAATGATGGTAATTAAATAAAGTATGTATTTGGGACATTTTTTGTTACCTTGTTGCGTAAGAAGGATGTACTGACAAAGTTGTGAGTTTTGACATTTTAGTACTAAATTTAATTTATAGCAGAATTAAGTGAAATGAGATTTCAAAATGATGGGTCATATATCTGCAACTGAACTTAGGTGGAAATAGCACCTAAATGCCTCTATAAATGTCAGTACTCTAAAAAAAATGGAGGCAAGTGAATCAATATCTTGTTTTTATGCTGCTTCCCTGAGTTACACAGAGCCCAAATGGTTATTTCTCCAACATTTGTCCTAACCTTCTATTTATCTGTTATTCACTAACACACTATGACTCTTCATTTGTGTTTACTGTATTTATTTATTTTTGAGTGCTTTTAAATACTAAACAACCCAGTGTCTTTTAATGACAAGACATACAGTCTGACGAGGAGACTATATATAGCATGATCAGACTGAATGTAGGAAATCAGTGTAGTGCTATAAAGAGAAGACAGCCTTCTCCTTCATGTGACCCACCCTTCTACTCCTGGCATGACCCTCCAACGTGTCAATGACACCAGTCATGCTGCTTGTTCTCTTTATGGGATTTTCTACAAGAGAGTGTTCTTCCATGGCCAATCTGAAACATTGTTTGGCACAGTCAGTATATGTCAGTCTGCATATGTACACTCATCCACTCAATAAGTACATAAACCAAGTGCAAGTATCCAAATATCATGCACAAAGCAAAACATTGTAATCACAATGCTACAAAACTGATATGAAGAATGTTGACATAAGCAAATATACACAGTTCTCTTCGTGTGAGGTAAAAAAAAAGGTTGTTTGAGAGAGAGTGGGTGGGTGAGTGAGTGAGAGAGAAAGAATATTTCAGTAGGGGGAGGGTGGACTGTCAAGATGTACCAGGGATGTGACTGAAAGTGTTTGCATGTCAGAGTTTGTGTGTGTGTGTGTGTGTGTTTGCACTCTCTTGCAGAGTGGAGCCTGCCACAGACATCAGCCCTTATATTTGCATATTCATGGATCTATTTGCACTTGCCTATGCAAATGTATGCAAACATCATTTCAGAACATTTCAAAAATAGAAACCAGCATGCAAAACAGCACTGCATGGGCTGTTTAGTATTCAGAACCACTCAAAAATTAATAAATAAATACAGAAAACTCAAATGTAGAGACAGAAAGTACTAGACAATGAGGAAGTTTAGTTTTCAAGTTTAGTTTGGTTCACCCAGTTTTATAGTTTAATCCATGGCAATAATAATAATAATAATAATAATAATAATAATAATAATATGATAGAAAAGCTAGATAAAGTTTAATGAGAAAATGTTTTGCTGTCTTGATAAAGGTTTAAAGGATGGTTCAGGTTATTGTCATACTGACTGGCAAGAAAAAAGATGAAGTAAGTAAAATCTCAGACATGCCATATTAAAGCACTTCAGAATTCATTTGACCTCATCATCCAAAACCAAATAAACCATATAAAACTAGCGTAGTCCCCAATAAGTCTTGAAGCCCAGCTAGACCTCATAAGATCGCTCTTTGTTCACACTGCAAGCCTTAGTGCTCAATTCTGATTTATCTGACTCTCCCAACACATGGTCCAAAAGTGTTCTCCCAATTCTCTTAATGAGGTGTTGTTTTTGGGCATAACATGCAATAAACCAATCAGTGTCTCATTCCTATTAAGAGAGAGTTGCGCCATGGAATATTATAGTACAATAATATTATGTTACACTGTAATCCTTTAATTTTTGACATTTCTGCATGTTTGTGTGTTGCGGCGCATCCCTGTGTGTAATAGGCAACGTCAGTGAACATTGTGGACTGCCCATAGGCGCATTTTGTACTAACACACACTTTAAATAATAATAAAAATAATAAAAGATAATAAAATACAATACTGAGCTTAGTTTAGATCATAGACCAGGTTTGAGTTGGTCTATGGCGCAGTCTATTTCCAGTTACTCAAAATAGCAATGCGTCAACAATGCACCTGAACACACCTCTTTTTTAGATCAGCACACCCACGGGTGCACAAATGGGAGTAAATGCTATTTAAACAACGCAGCGCAGGATGGGAAAATGAAAACTGTTTTGGGCTGAAAATAGCAAAAAAGAAAAAAAAAGCACAGCGCCACATATTTAATTAACTAAGATTATCAACTAACAGTGAGAAATACATTTGTTACAGTACATATACATCTTTGTTTATGTTTAAATTCAATGGTCTCCAGAATATTTTGTTGAATGTCTGATTTTCTTTTTAATCAACCAATGAAAAAAGCTGAGAAAATTGCTTGCACAGGCTACTTTCAGAATGGATATTTTACTGTGTGATATTTGGCAGTTTTCATTTATATGCGTTTAGTGAATTATTTTTCGTATGCATATGCTTACATGAGACTTTCTTGACTCTTGATTCTGAAAATGTGTAACAATGCCCCCTAGCGTATATCAGTGAAAACAGAAAAATCTAGAAAATGTAATATTTTCGACAGTGTTGTCTCATGAATAATGGACAATTGTTTGACTGGAGTTGGAGCTAAATAAAGTAGCTCTTTTCGGGAGCAGGGTTGGTGACTTCTGTTTAAAAACAAACTAAAACAAAAAATACAAGTTTGGAACAAACTGATTAATGACAAAATTTTTGAAAAATGTCAATACAGAGCAAAATCCCTGAGGAACACATTTTTGAATCTATGGCAAAAAGAATTAAGTCATAAAACCCAGAGATGTATTCCATTCAACGTTTGGAGGCTTGGAGAAGAGTTTATACAAATAAAATTAAGGGTCTATTCAGATGTTAACACATATACTTGAAAGAATATATATAGTTTTTGTTTTTTTTTAGCCTGTACCCAGATGGATAATCCCTTAATATTGTCTGCTTTCTTGGATAAAGGTTTGCCTGAAACCTGAATGAACAGCCATGTGGGAGATCTCTGAAAAATACACTTTGCCTCTAAAACCCATTCATGTTTTGGCTAGCAAGACGAGATAATCTGCTCGCTTGGCACAGTTGTATTTCTGACAATCTCTGGGGTTCCAGGTATTCTTCACCCCTTTCCTTTTGGGTTTGCATCTTCTTTCACGTTTTTTCAGGATAAACAGATTCACATTGAATGCTAATCCCCTTTCTAAACCCCTGCTATGTTTCCCTTTCCATTTTGTTTCAGGTCTTATGCATGCTCTCTCTCTTTTTTTCTTATTATTTTGTTGGTCTATGGCAGGGTTCCTCAAATCTTACCCTGGAGGTCCAATGCACTGCAATGTTTAGTTTCAACACTGATAAAACACCTAATCACCTACCTGTGATTTTCTAATGACCCTGAAGACACTGATTAGCATGCTCAGGTGTGTTCGATTAGGGTTAAAGCTAAATGGATCTCGAGGTCCAGATTTGAGGATCACTGGTCTATGGTTTTTAAAAAAAGAGGCATGTAATTCTTTCACTGTTTATTAACAGTTCTAACCATTTGCCATTTGGAGGCAGACTTCCTGAAGTGTAAACATTTGTGACTTGTGCTTCCAATGCATCTATTTAGTGTACAAATCAACCAAATTGAATAGTGCCTGTAAAGTACCACCAGTGTCTTTATTGTGGCATATATTGCAGCTCCTCCTATGCCTTTTCTGTCTCAAACATTTATTTTCTACACAGACCCTCCTTCTGGTGAGCACAGTCTGCTCTGATTGGCTAGCTGACCCAGTGTATTGTGATGCTAATTAGGTCTCTGCCTTTTGCTACAGGACTAACATCCTATGGTAACTAACCTGGTTCCAACCCTTAAAAGGTTTGAGATGATCAACCTGAGGACCTCAGAGGATGCCAACCCTCAGACAACATACAGAATTATAACATTTTGCCATAAGTTAAATATATAGCTCCTGCTAATACAAATACTTCTGGCCCAAGCGAATTCCCCACCTTTTTTGGTTACAATGAAATATGGGCTGAAAAAGCCTTTTTTCATTTCGACTGGGGGGACAGGCTCGATTTCCTCCTTCCTTTAGAAGGGTCGCAACCTCCGCTCGCAGAACAGCAGCATTCTCACCTTGCATGGAGGTAAGAGAACACCTCTCCCTTTGAACTCTGAGGATCTATCGGAAGGAATTGGAGGGGTTTATCTAAGCATCCAGATAAGCATCTCAAGGAAACCACATTCAGCATACCTCGGGTGGGGTTGTGGTTGGGCAGAATGACAAGCATTGTCGTAGAAGTTAAAACATTTATTGACCCAAGCTGTGCCTTTTTTTGCGTGAGCTGTGTAATGGGGTGAGAAATCACACAGCAAGGAGAGCTCAAGAAAGTGACCCTGGAGGGTGGATTTACTGACAATAAAATAAAGATATGTGAAAAGGTGTCCCAATCTGTCGTGCCAGTGCCGAGGTGCTCGATGTGTTCATGTCCCCGAAGGGCACCTCAATGAGTAGGGGGTATCAGCAGACTGGAAGGAGGAGTTCTTCAGGTGATGAACTGCCAGGTCGGATTAGCCTGGCAGAACCCCTTTACTTCAGCCTCCAGGCCAGGCCAGTGGAAACAATTGTGGATTTGTTGGGTGGTATTCGCCGCTCCAAGATGTCCAGCCATGGGATGAGAATGGGCCAGCTCCAGTATGGTTTCCATTTTCGTTTGTGGCACCACTAATAGCTGTTTCTCCTCCCACTTTGCTCCGCGACACAATAGAGCAGGCCATTCATGACTAGGTGCAGGAGAGGATGGGGACCAGGTTGCATGTCCTTGCCCTCAATAATGCGCACCTGGGGCCAACAATGGTTCAGTCAGTCATCTTCCTTCTGTTCCTTGGCGAACAAGCCCCCTCTCGTGACCTGCTGGAACACATCAAGAAAATACATTAGTACTTTGGGAGGGGGACTCACCATCTCTCCTGCTATCTGAGGCCAGCAAGGTGGGGTAGCAACGGGGCCCTCTGGCTGGCCTCCATTGTTGGTGGTTCCCTTGCGGGATGGCAGGCTGTGTTGCGGCAGAAAGTAGCTTATCGAATCTCGGCCAGTTCCTCCCGAGTAGTACCGGAACAGGCAGGTCTTTGATGATCCCCGCCTCCACAGGCCAGGTTCTAGCTGTGGCTGCAATATTCACCCTCCAGGCAGGCACTTGTCGGGTATCCCCATGCACACATGTGATGGGCAGGTACGCTCTACTTTCTGCCCGTGGGGCGAATAAGTTGGGCCTGACGAGGGTCACTGCACTGCCAGAGTCAAGAAGGGTGCGGAAGGGTTTTCCATTCACTTTCACCTCTACTTCCGGTGCGTCTGCTGGGGTCTCTCGGTGTACGATACAGCCTGCCATCCAAGTTACCCACAAGGTAGTGATGGATGAGGCTAAGCTTACCAGCATGCATTGTCTGAGCGGAGGGAGTGCCCTCTTGCACCTGAGCGTAAGGAGACAAAGATGCTCTGGTGTGTGGTGTTAAAAGAGTCTGGCTGCTGTGAATGCAGGGGCCCAGAGCACTTTGCGTGAGACCCAAAGAAGGAAATTGCTTTTTCTTGACCATATAGAGCCTGTCTGCCTGGCAGAAACCGAACCCACCTCCGACAAGAGTGGATTTAAGCAGGTCAGAACTACTATGCAGATTCTTCCACAGTGGCGCTGAAGAGTTCAACTTGTGAGATGAGGTTGTCAAGAAAGCAAACTTCCTTGGCTTCCTGTATTTCTGCCAGGTTGAGCCACAGGTGGTGCCCTGGATGGGAGCCTGAGGTGGCCCCACTGGGTGGCTGTGTTTTGGGGGGAATCCTCGCTGGTATGCCATCAAGGGTGGTGAGAGCGGACAAGCCAGTGTTCTGGCCGAAAAAAAGGGCCTTCCGGTTGGTAAGACATGATGAATCATACAAAACCAGACCATGTAATTCCTACTAAATAGAAAATTGCTATTTTAGGAAAGGAAAATTTGCTATTTCAGAGTTTACCATCGAAGCACCCAGAGGAACTCTCACAACACTTAGCTGTATGAGAAAAGGGAGAGACTGCTGCCCATGCCTTAAATCCAGCAATGAGGTTTCAAGTGGTGAGACACTGCATTCAGTTCTGAAAAATAGAATGAGTGAGCAGATGCTAAGCTAGACTATTTATGGCCGGATATCTGGTTTTGGCCAGCTATGCAAATTCTACACACCCGATTTCATTGGCCTTTTCTCAAGATCTCAGAGGTGTTTGGGCTCCCAAGAGTCATACACTTGACACAAAGTTGAAGTGGACGACAGAAAGGGAATCCTGTTTTAATAAATGATCTATTGGTCTCAAACTTGGATTGGAGCTAAACTGTGCAGAGCTGTTGCCCTCCATGAATTGAGTCTGAGACAAGTGACCTACTGAATCATTCAAATCAAAGAAATTCATTCAAAACAGCTGATAAAATAAGATACAAATGTGCCTGCGTCCCAATGTCCCAAATATTAATAATTTTGAATCCTATTTAGGGAGGATGGATAGTAGGCTATACACATTGCAAGGAGCGGGTCCTCTTGAATTGACTGTTGAATTGCTGGATCACGCAATACAAAAATAAGGATATTGTTTTTTGGGGTTTTTTTGGTCCGTCATCATTAAAAATGTCTGTAAGGCGTAAAGCATGTCAGTTTTGTAGATGGTAATATGTGCTTTTGTTTTTGTCTGCTATTAATGAAGTAAAATTCTCAGTTATTGTTTACGTTTTTTGTGGCGTACAGCTTCCATTTTTTTCAGACAGTGTATAATAACAGCACAGATACTAAATACAAATTTTGATGGTATCTTGCTCCAAAAAGCGGCAGGTAGAGTAGATTTCAAGCAGTTTTGAGACGTCTTTAATGCTTATGTTTCTCTGTGCACGCAGGCAAGTGTTTCAAAAATAAAATCTGTCCTCTTAATTATTAATTTGCTGTTAAACTCCTTACATTGTCTGCATGACAATGATTTAGTTTAGACAGTTTTCAAAAATAGTCCATAGTATAAAAATGATCACTGTGATGGTGGAATAAAGGAGCTCTTGAGAGGTTTGTGAGTGAGTGCACGAGCAAGTTTGGATTTGAAATCAAATTATATGTTTCTACAAATCCACCCACACGAGAGTCACCTAGAAGCTTAATTCATTTTCAAAAATGTTCATGTGCTTAATAAATGTCTAAAAATCTTGATTGAATCACCACTGTAAATAATTATACATGATAAAAAGAAGGCTTTAAAAGATCAGTATCAGTGATGGGATCAGCAGATCCAGCACTTTTTGCGGTCTATGATAGGCCTCAAAAATTCTGAATGGTGCTAATTGTACCTTTTAATTATAATTTAAGGTGTATTCTTTTCTTCTAAGCATTATAGATAATTTGTGTTTCTGGTGTAGAACCAATTCTTATTCTTTTTAATTTAATGCTGTATGTTGAGCAGCAGATAATGTTAAATACATATATAAGATGTTTATCTGGCACAAAATGCATTGTTTGTCAGTGCCAGCAAGCATGCAGGCTTAACAGTTCTGCACCATATGATATGTACAATATTCTTTTAAATGCTTATTTTTATTAATGTTTACATTTATGCTAATATTTATCTATTTGCATTGTACTAATATTAGTTTCTTTCGCGTTACACAGCAGACAACCCGCTCAAGACGAGAGCTGCAAAGGTACGTTAGGTTAAAAACGCTGCGTAGTTAATATTACTTTTAACTTTTAACAGTTTTCATGTTTGACCTTGGCTTCGTAATATTCAAGATTATGTGGTGGCAGATGTTATTTTTTGAATTAGTAAACCGCACATTAAAACAAACGAACGGAAATAACACAACAGTAATTTACATAATTTCTCCTGGCCAGGTAACGTTATATCATTAACCATGTTTTCATATATATACTGTATATCTTTATTGTCATAATCACCCCGTCCTTTATTCGCCGCCCTTCACCAGGCTCCCGACGGGTGTGGGCGTGTCCGAGAGGAGGGGCGTGGTATTGGTCAGGTCTGGCGGCGTGTGACGCCTGAAGTGGATTGAACCTCTTCACCGCCGCCGTTAAATACCGAGCGCGCCTCTCCTCGAGAAACCAGTCTCTTCGCCCGTGCATGCACGCTGGTGTCCTCGTGAGTCCAGGAAGGGTGAATAATATATAATGAATAATATATTGAAATATTACGAATAGTTATATGCATGTTGCTCCTGTTTCCTGGGAATTGCGGGACTATTTGCTTTTTCTATAGTATAGTATTTCTAAAGTATCGTCATGTTGATGAAAGTGCATTGTCAAGGTGTGAAGAAATCTGTGAAATTACCTAACGATTTCACATTATAAGATTTTCTCAGTGAAGGTAAGTGTTGCTTGTGCTAAAAAAGTCATGAAAAAACAGCTGTGTTGGAGGCATAAAATCATTGCACAAATCTTTTCTTTTGCCGTTAATGTTTGACTTAAACATGAAAACAAATTTAAATGTTTATGTTCATGCGTATTTGCTAAAATATTTTTTCAGTTTTCGGTTTGTAAGCACTGCACAAGTCTTTGATGACACAGACACCAGTGTGGAGGAGGACATCTTCCAAGAAATGATTGAAGCCGATCCACATTTATGTTTAACTGTTTAATGTCTGGAAGAACTTTCTGCTGGCCTGCCAGAGGGTAAGCAAGCAGTGACACTTCAGACATTTATATAAGGGATTTGTACAATAAATGTTATTTCTTAAAATCAGAAATGACACACTTGGGACATTCTTAGTTAGACTTTTTGCACTTGATGAATTTTTTTGCCCTTAAACAACAATTAGTATAGTAGTGTAAATAAAATAGAATGAAATAAAATTTAAATTGTTGAAATGAATGCCTTTTCAGAAAATCTGAAAATTTTTGTTGATTTTGTTTTAGTGAATTCACCAACAAGATCCTCGTCCCCCAGCACATGCACTGATACTCTTTTAATCTCTTCAGCTGACCATGATTAGGCAGACATAGCAGTGGACAGGCAATCTCCACGGGCTAGCAGCAGAGAGACCTTGGATGCTGAAAAAGCATAACAGGTATGTATACATGTTTTACCTTAATTTGTCCATTTATTTTCTTTTACCATTTTTCTTGTTTTATTCAACATTACTACAACCATGCTTAATGTCAGACTATCCAAGATGCCCTGGAAAAACAATCTGGTGGTGAGGAAGTCTTTGAAGAGTACCAATCAACTAAAACTTTGAAGCAAAGCACCAGACGCCAACTTGTCAATATTGTTGTCAGTCAAATGACTGAGACTTATGGGTAAGATTTTAGTAAAACACAATAAATACAAATAGCTTCCCAACTTGTATACAACCCTGGAAGATCAGCTGAAGTCCTTAAGGTGTTCCCAAGGATTGGTGAATATAACACACCTCCTTCATAAAGATTAAGGTTTTAAGCATGCAATTTCTTAGAATGAATATTTTTTTTCTTAACTCTAATAATTAGTTACTTACGTAAGTACTGCACTTCATTATTACGTAAATCACTTTGGTCTGCTTTTCAATGCTGATACATCCAAAGCTGCTTGAGAGGTGGGAGACAGCTTTCAAGGTTAAAATCATCAGTGAAGCGAAATGTCTTACTTCAACAGCAGAAATTCAGTGTCTTCTCAATTCAGAAGTGGGACAAGGATCTGAAAATGGTTGGCATGACAATGTTGTAGTTTCATATTCGCTTTCTTGTATTTTTGTAATTCTAAAACTCCCCTTCCCTTCAACCACTTATTCAGATTGGAACAGTGATAATCTTCTGTTCTGCTGCTGTTGCATCTCCTGCTGGCTTCTGCTGGAAGGAAGAGGACGAAGATCAGTCCAACAGAGGTTGTTGAAAGACTTGTGCATTTTCATAAGGTAAGTGTAATGAGGAGCCAGAAGCATTCAGATCCATTCGCATGCTCTTTAAAAAGAATAGTCAAATAGGTAAGGGTCGGTAACAATAGCAGAAATATCACAGGGCAGGCAGAGTGGAAAACAGAGTTGGGCGATGGTCGAGGCAGGCAGACAGACTCAGAGTCGAGGTACACAGGCAATAGGTCAATGGGTAGGCAGCAAACAATCGGACAAATGAAAACACAGAGCAAGGTCACACACGGGAAGACAATGATAGGCGAACCAAATTAGAATTACCAGCCAGAGCATGGATATGACTTGGCAATGAGTACAAGCTGGTAGCAGCTTATAAAGCAGTCTAATGAGGTACACTTGGGCAGGTAATCAGGGCTGAGAAATGGCATGATGGGAAATGGAGTTCTGAGGGCTAATATTCTGGGGAGGGTTCCCTCCAGTGGCCGTCGGAGAGAGCCACAGAGGTGCGGTTCATGACAGTAAGACTCAATTTTACTGCATAGGCTGTGTGAATGTTTGTTATTTTTATAGTTTCATATACCAAAATGTGACACTGTCTAAATATGTTTTGGACATTCTATTGATCTGCAGAGCTTTGATCTTCAAATTAAATTCTTCATTTGTGTTTTGAAGTAAGTCCCATGTGTTTAGGGTGTGTGAACACATTTATTGAGGGGAAATATGAGACATGCAATAAATTACTGCAAAACCTGCCACAGGAACAACCAACCTTTCCTCCATTTTGCTTGGGAACAATGTGGTTGGAACCAAAGTTTACGGGACTGCGTTCTCTACAAACCTCTCAATTCATGGACTTCTACATTCCGATGGGTTGCTGCCAAACTGCATAACTCTCTACTGTAAAACTGACCTGATTTTTTTTAACTCTCCTAGACACTCTCACCACCCAAGTAGGGATGCACCACTTTACTTCTTGCCGCTGGCTCACATTCTGGCCACTTTAACTCTCTTGCTGCCAGCAGTGTGAACGCACAGTTAGCCCTTGTCTATGAACCTGGGACTTTATATTCTATTAATTTAAAAAAATTACAACCCTACAGAAGTTAGTTTCAACCCTAATTAAAAGCACCTGATGCAGCTAATCACATTCTTCAATTTTATTGGAAAACTCTATAGTGTGTCCCCTGCTTTATGGGATAAATTTAAGCATGAATTTATTAATCTTTTGAAACATATAATGTTTTAATTTCCATTAAAAGTTTGGATTAACATGAGGGTGCATAATTACAAAGTTTAAATTTTTGTTTAATTTTTTTTTGTTTATAGTTTATATAATATATATATATATATATATATATATATATATATATATATATATATATATATATATATATATATATATATATATATATATATATATATATATATATATATATATATATATATATATATATATATATATATATATATATATATATTTTATGTTACATAAGCTTGGTTATGTAAAACCAGCTGTTGGGATAGCATCACCCTGTTTTAAATTAAACTGGTAACTTTGCTGTTTAACATTGTTAAAAGTCTATGGGTGAGACTTCCAGTTTGGTAATAAATAAACAACGAGGAGAATAACAATGTGCAGTAAACCGTAAAACCTGTTTGCATTACAAACCATTATCCTCATAATTAAGATAATGCTTTAAAGTAACATAAGACACACAAAAATGCTAAAATGTGAATAAGACTGGAAGCAATACCAATATAATATACAAATGGCGGTGCCTATTTTTATGTAAAGAAAAAGGTGGATAGAAAATGCTTCAATTATGTAGCGCAGTGGTTCCCAACCAGTGTGCCGCGGCACTAAGGGGTGCCGTGAGATCTTTTGAGGGTGCCGCCAAAATTTCAACAAAATTTTTTTATTAAGGCAGAATCAGTGTAAACAGTATTCTCATATCATCTAGGACTAGGTATAAGGTGTTGCATGCAAACTCTCGAAATGAAACAAATAAATAAATAATAATAAAAAAGCTACGGAGATTTTAAATATCTATTTCCTTATAAGGGTGCCGGGAACTTTTGAAAGGCTTTCCAAGGGTGCCTCAAACAACAAAAGGTTGGAACCACTGATGTAGCGTCTGGCTAAGATCAAGATGCTCATTTGGATGTTGTCTTAAAGGACTCTTTTAGCCTTTTAACATCTGCAGATAAATTACAGACATGGACCTCATATCTACATCTTTGTGGGTGTTAAATTGCCAATGGTTCCTCCATTATCACAGAGATGCTAAACAGATTTGCTCTCTAGTCCCTACATCAAAGCCCCAAAATCATTCCAACGTGGAATAACAAACCCCCGGTCCATTCACCTATGGATTTACCAGAGATGTGGTCTGGCACACGCGTAAGGACATTTTCTTTATTTTAAGCCATGATTAAACAGTTATGAATATACCTCATTGATGTTTATGTTGTATGGATGTTCCATTACCTTATTATCCTAATTACAACTCCTTATTTGCTTTAGTTAGACCCTATACGCCTATATTCATGTCTATGAATCTCTACTTTGATATCTTCTAGAGGGTTCTTTCTTGGTATCAAAATGTTCCTCTCATTATCCCTCAGATGATGATTTACTGTATAGAATCATATAGTGCATTATACCATTTTTATCGAGCTGCTGCTCGATTGCTCCTGTCTGCTGAGAGGCTGGTTTGTTTGTAGCTGCGTGTAGCTTCGCTTTTCAATTTATCACCTCTTCTCTAGCGATCAAATATAATTTAACTGTGTACATACCGTTGATACTATCAAATTAATCTAACTAATTAGACTGCTGTTAGTTTGTTCGCTTTTTTTTGTGGGCTTTTTTCCGCTCCTGTTCATTTGTTCCTCGCGCTCGTTCGCTCCATTTTCACAAGCTCATCAAAACAAGAGTGGTAAGTGAATCCTTACGGTGAGTAAATGGCTTCTCCCTGCATTGTCACTTGCACCGTCTGTCACATGTATAGCTTATCCTTCTCTGTTAGCGATCAGGGATTCACGTGTGATAAATGCAGGGATATAGCTAGGCTGACAGAGAAGGTTTTAGAATTAGAGACACGCATCCAAACTTTAATTGAGGACAGTAAGAATGCGAGGGCTGTAGGTACTTCTTTGGATGCGACTAGTACAGTGAATCATGTACATTGTTCGGTTCCAGCTTCAGAGCCTGTGCAGCAGGGCAATTGGGTGACCGTGAGGCGGGCTAGTCGCGGGTCAAAACACCGCTCTTCCGTTCCAATCAGAACATCAAACAGGTTCTCCCCACTCAGTGACGCACCCACTGAGAAACCTGATCAAAGTGCTCTAGTAATTGGCGATTCTATTGTACGGAACGTGAAAATAGAGACACCAGCCACCATAGTCCAATGCTTACCGGGAGCCAGAGCGTCTGACATCTTGTCAAATTTAAAAGTGCTGGCTAATGCTAAACGTAAATTTCGTAAGATTGTTATTCACGTCGGCACTAATGATGTTCGACTTTGCCAGTCGGAGATCACTAAAAATAATATTAAAGAGGTGTGTGAATTTGCAAGCACGATGTCGGACAATGTAATATGCTCTGGTCCCCTCCCTGCTTACCAGGTTGATGAGATTTACAGCAGACTACTGGGTCTCAATGGCTGGATGTCTAAGTGGTGCCCGCAGAACAACATAGGCTTTATAGACAATTGGATGAGTTTCTGGGGCAGACCTGACCTGTTGAAAAGAGATGGTTTTCATCCCTCCTGGGGTGGTGCTGCTCTTATATCTAGAAATATGGCATATAGTCTTATAGCTCCAACATGACCAACTAGTGCCCAGGTCAGGAAGCAGACAGACCGGCTAAACCGACCGTCTGCTAGCTGCCTCACGTCACAGAAGGCAGTTAATTCTCAACACATAGAGACTCTTTCACCTAGATATCACACTATAGAGACTGTGCCTGTTCCCCGAATTAGAATATGCAGAGAACGTCCAAACCTAATCAAAAGCAATAATTTAATTTAATGTCCAACAAATTAAAACTACTTATAATTCAAATAAGCAAACGATAAAACTTGGCTTGCTAAATATTAGATCACTTTCCACAAAAGCCCTTTATGTATATGATTTGATCAAAGATCAGAAGCTAGATTTGCTTTGTTTGACAGAAACCTGGCTAAAACCAGATGATTATATTACGCTAAATGAATCTACCCCCCAAAATTATTTCTATAAAAATTAGCCACGTTTAAAAGGTAGAGGGGGAGGTGTTGCTACAATTTATAACAATATTCTTAGTACTTCTCAAAGGGCAGGCTTTAAGTATTACTCATTTGAAGTCTTGGTGCTGCATATAACATTATCTACAGAATCATGTGCTAGTGATAAATCTTCTGTTATGTTTGTACTGGCTACTGTATACAGGCCACCAGGGCACAGCACAGATTTCATTAAAGAATTTGCTGATTTTCTAACTGAGTTAGTACTGGCCGCAGATAAAGTCTTAATTGTTGGCGATTTTAATATCCATGTTGATAATGAAAAAGCTTTCTTAGACATTTTGAACTCCGTTGGGGTTAGACAACACGTCTCTGGACCTACTCATTGTAGAAATCATACTCTAGATCTAATACTGTCACATGGAATGGATGTTAAAATGGTTGAAGTACTGCAGCAAAGTGATGACATTTCAGATCACTATCTAGTCTTGTGTGAACTCTGTATAGTTAAACCTGTAAACTCTGCACCTTATTACAAGTATGGTAGAACCATCACTTCCACCACAAAAGATAGCTTTCTAAATAACTTTCCTGACTTATCTCAATTCCTTAGCACATCCAATACGACGCAAAAACTTGATGATATAACAGAAACTATGCACTCTCTTTTTTCTAGCACTTTAGATACAGTTGCTCCTTTGCACTTAAAAAAGATAAAAGAAAACAATCTGACTCCATGGTATAATGACAACACACACACCCTAAAGAGAGCAGCCTGGAAAATGGAGCGCAGGTGGAGAAAAACTAAATTATAAGTATTTCATATTGCCTGGCGGGAGAGTATCCTGTCATACAGAAAAGCATTAAAAATTGCAAGATCTGATTATTTTTCATCCCTTTTAGAAGAAAACAAACACAACCCCCGGTATTTATTCAGTACAGTAACTAAATTAACAAAAAATAAAACGTCAACAGGTGATAATATTCCCCAAGAGTATAGCTGCAATGAGTACATGAATTTCTTTACTTCTAAGATTGATACCATCAGAGATAAAATTGTAACTATGCAGCCGTCAACTACAGTTTCACATCAGTTAGTGAGCTTTAGAACCCCTGAGGAAAAATTACACTCTTTCTCTACTATAGGAGAAGACTTGTACAAACTTATTAAATCATCTAAACCAGCAACATGTATGTTAGACCCTGTTCCATCTAAACTATTAAAAGATTTGCTTCCAGAAGTCATAGATCCTATTTTGAACATTATTAATTCATCATTGTCATTAGGATATGTTCCCAAAACCTTCAAACTGGCTGTAGTTAAGCCTCTTATTAAGAAACCACATCTTGATCCCAAAGACTTACAGACCAATCTCTAATCTCCCTTTTCTGTCAAAGATACTAGAAAAGGTAGTATCCTCACAACTGTATTCCTTTTAGGAAAAAATGGTGTCTGTGAGGATTTCCAATCAGGTTTTAGACCGTACCATAGTACTGAGACTGCTCTCATTAGAGTTACTAATGACCTGCTTCTATCATTGGATCGTGGTTTTATCTCGTTATTAGTGCTATTAGATCTTAGCGCAGTATTCGATACTATCGATCACAACATTCTCTTGGATAGACTAGAAAACTATGTTGGCATTAGAGGAAGCGCCTTAGCATGGTTTAAATCATATCTATCTGACCGCTATCAGTTTGTAGCAATAAATGAGGAGGTATCATATCGCTCAAAAGTGAAATATGGAGTTCCTCAAGGCTCAGTGCTAGGACCATTACTTTTCAACCTATACATGTTACCTCTTGGATATATTATCAGGAGTCATGGTGTTAGCTTTCACTGCTATGCTGATGATACTCAGCTCTATATTTCAGCGCAGCCTGGTGATACACACCAAATTGAGAATCTAACAGAATGCATAGTCGATATAAAAGCTGGATGATGAGTAACTTCTTAATGCTAAATTCTGAAAAAACAGAGGTGCTAATAATTGGACCTAAAACCCCACATATAATAATCTAGAACACTGTCTAACACTTGATGGCTGCTCTGTTAATTCTTCATCATCAGTTAGGAACCTAGGTGTGCTGTTTGACAGCAATCTTTCCTTCGAAAATCATGTTTCTAGCATCTGTAAAACTGCGTTTTTCCATCTTAAAAATATATCTAAATTACGACCTATGCTTCCAACCTCTAATGCAGAAATATTAATTCATGCGTTTATGACCTCGAGGTTAGATTATTGTAATGCTTTATTGGGTGGTTGTTCTGCACGCTTAATAAACAAACTTCAGCTAGTCCAAAACGCAGCAGCCAGAGTCCTTACTAGAACTAGGAAGTATGATCATATTAGCCCGGTTCTGTCAACACTGCACTGGCTCCCTATCAAACATCGGATAGATTTTAAAATCTTATTAATTACCTATAAAGCCCTGAATGGTTTAGCTCCTCAATACTTGAGCGAGCTCTTATCACATTATAGTCCTGCACGTCCGCTGCGTTCTCAAAACTCTGGCCATTTGATAATACCTAGAATATCAAAATCAACTGCGGGCGGCAGATCCTTTTCCTATTTAGCACCTAAACTCTGGAACAATCTCCCTAACTCTGTTCGTGAAGCAGACACACTCTGCCAGTTTAAATCTAGATTAAAGACACATCTTTTTAACTTAGCCTACACATAACACACCAACACACTTTTATTATTCAAATCCGTTAAAGGATTTTTAGGCTGCATTACTTAGATTTGCTGGAACCGGGAACACTACTCCTACAATACGATGTACTTGTGACATCGTAAAAAGAATGGCATCTACGCTAATATTAGTCCTGTCTCTTTCTCAATCTGCTTTTACAGTTTGTATCCAGACTAGATGGTGGATCAGCACACAGAGATTATGTTCATCAGAGACCAGAACACCTAGATGCGCCCCGTGGACCAATCACCAGATCCTGATGCACACACACATACACACACACACTAAGTCATTTACACTACCTGACACAGTTGCGTTTAAAATTGAACTGGAAGTTAAGTGCTTGGCGTCCGGTTAGAGGAGAACTGACCCCAACTGAGTCTTGTTTCTCCCAAGGATTTTTTTCTCCATTCTGTATGCATGGGGTTTTGTTTCCTTGCCACTGTCGCCTCTCGCTTGCTTGGTTGGGGACACTGCATTTAATAAGAAATTGGTCACTCTCGTCATTATACATCCCTGTCGTTATAATCTTCAACCTTATACTGTACAGTGCTTTGATGCAACCTGTGTTGTTAAAAGCACTATATAAATAAAAATGATTGATTGATTGATTGATTGATTTTATTCTTTTGGAATAAAGTTGTTCCAACTCTCCAGACCAGCAAAAATGGGCCATAAAAGCAAACAAAGAAATTTCTCTACAATGCCTCTGATTGGCAATATTCAGGCAGATGTATACTGTAACCAATTGTATGATTATGGGTTTAGGTTTCATTCAGGTTCTATATGAGATTTATATGGGCTAAATCGTTTAAGGCCAATGCGAAACCGACACAAAACCATATTTACAGCCCATATGGTGGTCACATTGGCCCCAGCTTTTTCTTTGGTGGCTGTGTCATAAGTGGGACCGATATAGGTCTTATAGGTGTTACCCAGTTGGGCCCCACATTAGCCCTAGTGAAGCCCCCACATTAGCCCCCATATGAGATTAATATGGACTAATTCAGATGGGGTCCTCATGGATACCATGAAAAAAGTGTGAAGCCCCCACATTAGCCCCCATATGAGATTAATATGGACTAATTCAGATGGGGTCCTCATGGATACCATGAAAAAAACAATGTAAGGTCCATATTTACAGCCCATGATGAATGTTGGATGGGTGGAATTATAAGGGCATTTTAATTGCATGCTTTTGGACTTTTCTTCTTTCATTCTCGTGAATGTATATGCCTCCAGATGCAAACAGGAACTACTCCAAAAAGCTGAGGAAAGAACTCTTAGCCAATGATCCAGCACTAGTATGGACTGGTCTGAGGAACTTCAACATGGTCAAGACACCACCTCCACAGTCTGTGGAGAAAACAATTGGCTGAAGATCTAAATATGTTTTACTGTCTATTTATAAAGACCAGTCTACCAACCCCCATCCACTCTAATCTGCACTCTACACATTCACCTACCCTCTCTGCACCTCCCTTTAGTGACATTTAATTACCACAATACACATTTTTATTAGAAATGGGGAGAGGATGATGGAGGTGACAGTAATAATATTAAAAACATTTAAAAAATTTAATAAAATAAACCTTTTAATGGCTCCCAAAAAGGAAAAAAAGAGAGAGAATTGTGGTCTCTCTAAAACATTAATTACTAATTACGTTATAACTTTTAAGGCCCTTTCATGTATTAGTTATGCCTGTTTGGGTTTTGAAGCTGTTGCCTCGTGCTTTATTGATGAGGCCTGCCCAGCTCTAATCAATTAGTAATTGGAGCGCTACTTTTAAATAATTAATTTATTAGCCCTTGTGATGCATTTAATGGCCACCCCTTTACCATACAAATATGTTTAACAGAGCTTAACAAGGATTTTATGGGCCGTCAAAGTGCAATAGCACTTGTAATTCTATTTTGTTCCCACATTTAGCCCTTGTTTACATTTCACAGGCTTTCAGGCACAACCGACATTGCTTTGCTTACATTTGTTTTCTGCAAGAGAGGATGTTTGATTAACTACTGTTAAGAGTTCAGGTTTTTTTAAGCAAATTCCTGGGAAGTGGCACATCTGGTCACTTTATAATACGAATATAAAATACAGACATAAACTTGCATTGGGTTGCTACTTAGCGTCATAACATCAACATACAAGAGAAATGTAACTGTCCAAAACCTGAGTAGTGTTAGAATTCAAGACACTGCATTTCCTCCTAATGTCACCAAAAGTATTAGATATAATTAAAGCTGTGCAATAATTTTATTCAAAAATGCCATGTTTGTGATTTTTTGTGTACATTTTTTTACGTAAATTAATAAACCTACATATCTGGAAGCAGATGCATATTCATTGCAAATTAATGTTTTTTCTCTATTTCATCTAACTATTGTTAACTGAATGGGTGAACCGAACACACACAAATTCACATGTGTGGCATGCACAAAACCAGAGATGGGCATTCGAGGGAATAACTCAAGTTGCATTTTTATAGATTTGCCTCGGACTGGACATGAAATTACTCCAGACTTGACTCGACTCAAGGAAAATAACTAATTTTAAAAGCAACTTGAGTCTTATTATTAAATCCTTCTAGACTAACTGATATTCAAAAGGCAGACCGTATCCGCACCCCGACTGCGGTCAAGCCAGCCTCACTTTGAAAAACATAGTCAAGCTAGCCACACTATTCTTCGTGTGCGCATGTAATCGTGCATTTACGGTACGGGTGCTGAGAGTAGTCAAAATGCATGTAAAGAAGCTGTTATAGAGGTATTTTCTTTATTGTTTACTTATTTTAACTTTTATGTTTTATTTTAATGTTTGTAAATTAATAAATAGATGTGTACATAAACGTCTGTATTCTGCATTTTTGTCATGTATAAATAATTTATACATGACAATAAAAGTTAATATTACAGTTTTTGTGTGTGTGTGTAATTATATATGTATACAAAGGAAAAAGCTTTGATTTGCTCTTATTTTGAAATATTAATGTGACAATATTATTTATTGTTCAAAGTGATACTGACTATCAATATATTTATTTTCAAGTCATTTTTCTGTAAAGTTTTAGAGAAAACATTATTTTACTTGGAAGATTTTATTATATTAAAACACACAAAATTATTTAGCTCGTTCTTTAATTTTTTTTTCCTGTATTAAAAGTGAACCTGACATTTTCAAGGATTTTTACTCTATAGTTTTGAGGAAAACTAAAGGCAAAATCATACCAAATGACAAAATGCTTAAAATATTCAAACATTTTATCCATATTTAGAGTGGCCTTGACTATCACTGTAAGTATTGTCAAGTCATTTTACTGCATTGTTTTGGAGACAAAAATAGACCAGCTTCCATTGCTGCCTCTTAGTCAGCTACAGACACTCTCTCAGCCCTGTGTTCAAAAGACTCTGGCATTTACCTTTGTGTTTCCTAGTCTGATTGTGACAATTATACAGACAATGACTTCTTACATTTTAGGTTCTACTGTCATTTAAATGTAGTTAATAACTTTTTTTGACCATAAGAACTGATTGTTCATCCTTTGTTTGAGAAATCATTATTTGTATCCATGGTTAATAATTCCACACCTTCAGCTTAATTTCTTATTTTTATGTACTTTTTATATCTGTCTGTTATATATGTTTGTTTATGGTGATACACCTGCAAAGACCTTAATCTTTAGTTTATTGAATACAACTGCTCATCTAGAATTCCTCACTTCTCTACCGTGAATGAATCATTACAATTATGGTAGTGAGTATTTTCAGGCAGATGAAGAACAGAATTAATTATGGTAGTTAATGAAATCACACAACTATGTAAGGAGAATAATCACAAATCAAATGTTCAAAAGAAAGTAGGTGAGTGCAAAGCCCTACCAGTTAGAACCAGTGTCCTTGAAAAGAGAAATGTCCTTCCAGCTGAAGAAAAACTGATTTAACAGTGAGTTGATGTAGCAAATAATCTGTATCTCACAGCAAAGATAGATTCTTTCAGGTTCAGGAATCAATATTCACATTTGGGTGGCTCATCATCTCAAATGCACAAGGGGGAGCTTTTACTCAAGCAACAAACCTGGCCTTTTTTACCAAAACAGTGCAATAAGATTCAATTCAATTTCTCTTAAACTTAAAATTTTTTATCGTGAAACCAGTATATTCTTAACAGAATAATGAGGATGTGCAAATTAATATTCAAAACAAAATAGAATTACATCATTAAACATTTCGTGAAAGTTCATATTAACATTGTGAAAACATGCTAATTATCCTTGAAGTGTATTATCATCATCAACCAAGTATTAAAGCTTGTTTTTAACCATATTCAAAAGAATTTTAACTATATAAACATTTTATTATTTTTTGCATTGCTCTCGTGCTTGCCACATCTATCGCATTTCCATGAATCATCTGCTTGCGTTATAAGCGTATGTGCAATACTAACTTTCATTATGAATTGTATTATTAATAATCATTATTTCTATCTGTACATAAATCGCTATGCATGTTAGTAGATCACTTCAGTCTTTTAATGGGACGTATAATTGCAATATACTATTAACTGTTTTTTTTTTTTTTGGCACCACATTTAACATGGGTTAACATGGGCTTTCTAACATTTATTATTACTTTACATTTATTTTCTATAAATAACGATCATAATAGTAGTACAATACAATACAATTGATATACAGGGTTTCAGGGTTTCTGTAAACCTAATTACAACCGCTATCTCCTGTGAGCCATGTTTATGACTTCCCCGTGATCTACAATGTGATGTTTGAATATATGTTTTTAACTATTCTGTTTTATAAACTTATTTGTGTTATTTGGTTATCTTGTTTATGTATGTTATTGATAAGAGGGGAAGGTAAAGCAATGGGTCAGATATTTTGCCTATTTTGAAATAATTAAAATAATTGTGTCCAACACAATTCCAGTCAAAATAGAATGTTATAATAAACTACAGCATACCCAACATATATCCAAATTCTGTTACGGTCCGCTTGTGGGAAGATTGAGGAGATGACTTCCAACTTACATCGGAGACATACACAATGCCAGGTAATGTGTAGACATGACAGGAAACACAGGGCAGGACACACTAATTATACATCACAAAACGGAGGGATAACTAAACACACCTAAAACAATTAATCAATAAACTAAACAAGAACGGGTACATGACTAAAGAAGGAAAAACAGGAACAGAGAAAATGAAGGGAGGCTCGGGCAGCCATCATGGATAGGGTAGTCCAGGAAAACGTAGCAGTACGAGTGTAGCTGGGTTAATAATTATACTATATTCAATGTGAACTTCAGCAAAACTTTTTTTTCTATTGTACATTTATTGTGTTCTGAGATAAGTTGAAGTGTACATAATTATTTTACATGGAACCAGTTTTGCCAAACTTTGTGTTATTAGGAGCGCATATTAGTGACGCACATGATACCTCATGCGGTGCGCTGACAGCGCCATTTTAGAATTAGATTCGCCGCTGACGGGGTCAGATGCATTCTCTCTCGCTCTGTTAATGAGAGCCTGAGTGAAGAAGAGAGAGAGACGTGTGTCCAACAAATTAATGTGTGCTCTGTTTCTGCAGGTATGGTGTATGTTTACTGTTATATACTGAGACATGTTTGAAGTGTTTAAAATCAACGCTATATGAGTTGTATAAGTTTGACAAAAAAGTTGGGTCTGTTTACAAAAATGATACCTCGTGCGGTGCGCTTTCAGCGCTACATTTTAGAATTAGATTCGCCGCTGACGGGGTCAGATGCATTCTCTCTCGCTCTGTTAATGAGTGCCTGAGTGAAGAAGAGAGAGAGAGACGTGTGTCCAACAAATTAATGTGTGCTCTGTTTCTGCAGAATAAAAAAAAAAAACTGAGACCCCCAACTTCAGCCTCGTCATTATTGAAGAAATTCACAACCAGAGTAAAACCGCTACACGAGCAGTCCAGGAGGCCAAGGCAGGTCAGTCTTCAAAGCATCTATCTGACCGCTATCAGTTTGTGGCATTAAATGAGGAGGTATCATATCGATCAAAAGTGAAATATGGAGTTCCTCAAGGCTCAGTGCTAGGACCGTTACTTTTCAACCTTTACATGTTACCTCTGGGAGATATTATCAGGAGTCATGGTGTTAGCTTTCACTGCTATGCTGATGATACTCAGCTCTATATTTCAGCGCAGCCTGGTGATACACACCAAATTGAGAATCTAACAGAATGCATAGTCGATATAAAAAGCTGGATGATGAGTAACTTCTTAATGTTAAATTCTGAAAAAACAGAGGTGCTAATAATTGGACCTAAAAACCCCACATATAATAATCTAGAACACAGCCTATCACTTGATGGCTGCTCTGTTAATTCTTCATCATCAGTTAGGAACCTAGGTGTGCTGTTTGACCGCAATCTTTCCTTTGAAAATCATGTTTCTAGCATCTGTAAAACTGCGTTTTTCCATCTTAAAAATATATCTAAATTACGACCTATGCTTTCAACCTCTAATGCAGAAATATTAATTCATGCGTTTATGACCTCAAGGTTAGATTATTGCAATGCTTTATTGGGTGGTTGTTCTGCACGCTTAATAAACAAACTTCAGCTAGTCCAAAACGCAGCAGCCAGAGTCCTTACTAGAACTAGGAAGTATGATCACATTAGCCCAGTTCTGACAACACTGCACTGGCTCCTATCAAACATCGAATAGATTTTAAAATCCTATTAATTACCTATAAAGCCCTGAATGGTTTAGCTCCTCAATACTTGAGCGAGCTCTTATCACATTATAGTCCTGCACGTCCGCTGCGTTCTCAAAACTCTGGCCATTTGATAATACCTAGAATATCAAAATCAACTGCGGGCGGCAGATCCTTTTCCTATCTAGCACCTAAACTCTGGAACAATCTCCCTAACTCTGTTCGGGAAGCAGACACACTCTGCCAGTTTAAATCTAGATTAAAGACACATCTTTTAACTTAGCCTACATAACACACCAACACACCTTTTATTATTCAAATCCGTTAAAGGATTTTTAGGCTGCATTACTTAGATTTGCTGGAACCGGGAACACTACTCCTAAAAATACGATGTACTTGTGACATCGTAAAAAAATGGCATCTACGCTAATATTAGTCCTGTTTCTTTCTCAATCTGTTTTCACAGTTTGTATCCAGACTAGATGGTGGATCAGCACCCAGAGATTATGTTCATCAGAGACCAGAAAACCTAGATGCGCCCGTCGACAGATCACCAGATCCTGATGCACACACACACACGCACACACCAAGTCATTTACACTATATGACACAGCTGCGTTTAAAATTGAACTGGAGGTTAAGTGCTGGGCGTCCGGTCAGAGGAGAACTGACCCCAACTGAGTCTGGTTTCTCCCAAGGTTTTTTTTTCTCCATTCTGTATGCATGGGGTTTTGTTTCCTTGCCGCTGTCGCCTCTGGCTTGCTTGGTTGGGGACACTTAACTTCTAGTGATTCTTCTATCGTTGAATTGACTACAGAGACCGTCTCTGCATTTAATAAGAAATTGGTCACTCTCGTCACTATACATCCCTGTCATTATACTGTACAGTGCTTTGATGCAACCTGTGTTGTTAAAAGCGCTATATAAATAAAAATGATTGATTGAAAGCTGTGGCTTTCTCCCCAACCTCTCTACCCATACTACCCCACCTGTCTATCTATCTATTTATCTATCTAATATATATATATATATATATATATACATTCTGCCATAATTCAGTTTAGTTCTTATAAAATTATGTCAGTGCAGTCAAGTCAATAATGTTGCTGAATATTAGGTGTTTTTAATCAAGCAAGACAGAAGGCAACAGTGACGAGGGACCCAAATCCAAACAAGGCCAGGCTCAGTCAGGAAATCTCTGGCCAAACAAATGAATGTGGTATGATTATTCCAGGCTGCATCACAAGGCAGATGTGGACTGATGTCATTCAGAATATTTAATCCAACTTCTGTTTGAATAAACATTGTGGCAGTAGGTGAAGCTGGGTTTGTGTGGAGGGCTTGTCTGGTTCTCGTAGTCTTTTAAGGATTTTCGTTGTTTTTGCACGGGGATCTATCTTTTAGTCGACATGTTCTTTCGCTCACAGTCAAAGATGTGTTGTGGTCATTCCTGGGTGCACCACTCAATCACTTTTATTTATATTTCGCTTTTAACAATACAGATTTCGTCAAAGCACTGAACAATATCAAATAGGAGAATAGAATGATAGGAATGTTATAATGACAAGATTGAACAATTTGTTATTAAATGCAGAGACGACCTCTGTAATTAAATCAATGATAATTGCTAGAAACTAAGTGTCCAAGCCAGAAGCAACAAAGAAAAAAAAACTTGGGAGAAACCAGGCTTAGTCGGGGCCAGTTCGGTTAAAAAGTGTCTTTAATCTAGATTTAGACTAACAGAGTGTGTCTGCTTCCCGAGCAGTGTTAGGGAGATTATTCCAGAGTTGTGGTGCTAGAAAAGAAAAGGATTTTCCTCCTGTAGTCGATTTTAATATTCTAGGTATTAGCAAATGGCCAGGGTTTTGAGAACGCAGGGGATGTGCAGGACTATAATGTAATAAGAGATCACTCAAATATTGAGGAGCTAAACCATTCAGGGATTTATAAGCAATTAACAAGATTTTAAAATCTATCTGATGTTTCATAGGGAGCCAATGCAGTGTTGACAGAACCGGGCTAATATGATCATACTTCCTAGTTCTAGGCTGCTGCTTTTTGGACCAGCTGAAGTTTGTTTAGTTGAAGTGTGCAGAACAACCACCCAATAAAGCATTCAGATAATCTAACCACAAGATCATGAATTAAAATTTCTGCATTCCACTGTCTGCTCTGGATACCGACTGGATCAGCTCATTATTTTCAGTCACTGGTCTCAAACTCTATACTTGGAGGGCCACAGATCTGCACAGTTGGACGTGTCTAGTAATCCTGAGGACCTATGTTAGATTTATTATCAGATGTGTTTATTTTGGGTTGGAGCTAAACTGTCCAGAGCTGTGGCCCTCCAGGAATTGAGTTTGAGACCAGTGCTTTAAGGGATAGGGGTAAGGCAGTATAGAAGTAAATAAAATAAGCATCGATTTCATTCTTCTTACAAATTAGTAAGTACATAAAAACATAATATTAAGTATTGCAGCTTACCCTAACTGGTGCAGCATAAAGAGGCTTTAAGGGATTTGAGTTATAGAAATGTTATAGTGTGTCATGTATACCACTATATGGTTAAAAGAGACTTTAAACTCTGTCTGCCTCCCAAATACCACCCTTTTGATTTGCCAGCTGGAACCACCTCTTCATAGTTCCCTTCAGCTCCATTTCAGCAGCTTTCACTTGAAAGTTGTTTTCCAAATTACAGCCTTGTACTATATGTAACCCTATTAAAAAAATAAATTCTTTCAGTGATAGGGTTTAAGTATGTATTTTATTCAGTTTGTTTTCATTTGTATTTCTTTTTTAAGGTTACCTTTCTACATATCATTATGTGATGTAGCGTGAAAGATAGTTAGAAACGCACAGGGGAAACTGTGGTGCATAAATTCAAACATGTTTGTATTTGGTGATTGGATATCCTGTAGCTTAAACCCGCCCCAAAATAGGTTTGAGAAATCCGATTGGGTGATAATGGGAGAGCGAAAAGAGAGTCGTGAGTATAACGAACTTGGGAGAGATGAGATGAAAAATTGTTTGTAACAGTGTGTTTTTCTTTTTCTTTTTGTATTAATTGTTAAGATACAGCTAGCCCACAATATGGATTAACATCGAGTTTTCAAAGAACGCTTACGGACATTGCCGCTTGGACGGAGACCGCTAACCTGGTGCATCATCTGTACTAAAGTGTGTGTGTCGAAACGTTCACACGATCGCTGTCGTTGTGTCCTGTTGTGAGACTTTGTTGGATCTCGGGATCGCCAGACTTTTTTATCCTTTTATTCCTCCGGATAGCGCACACAGCTACCGGAAACGTTGGGTGTTCACAATTCGAAATTGGACGAAAGTTAAGCAGAAATTGTTAAAATCGCTATTTTATTTTTTTTTTAATAAGGAAGTGTTAGCACAACACCAGTGGACAAGGATTCATTTATTATTGTAACAACAGCTGGGCACAAATAACCAAAACAGGATTTAAATCTAAAAGACAAATGGATCAAGTATGCAAGTAAAAGCTTTCATAAGAGATACCTGTGCACAAAAAGACTCAGGAGTGACTAAGAAAAAACTGAAAAAGGGTGTACCACAAAAACTTTGTAAATCTACTGTAGAGACTGTTTTATGGTGCTCAAATCTCCTGCACCTTCTACCTTATTTTATTTATCCTCAGGTTAGGTAAAGTAAGTCGAGTCTGTCCTATCTCTCATAAGTATTTAATCATACTCACAAGACAGGTCACAGAAGACTTCTCTGTGGTCTGTTCTGCTGTGGTTTAAAAATCCGTCTTTTGGCAGGTGAGCGTATTGGTTATAGTAAGATATAGTTTTATATATATATATATATATATATATATATATATATATATATATATATATATATATATATTGTAAAATACATTACAAATAAAATACTAATATAAAATAGAAATAAAAACAAAGTTGTGTAATCTGCGAGCTCAGTCGTTTGGAGGCTTCATGGCGAGGCTGTCTGGCATCGGAGAAGCGTGTCGCCGAGGTGCAGCATTAACTTCTGGCTCACTTCTAAGTGCAGCCCTCCTTTATAGGCTATAGGTGCAAGTCAACACTTTTTGGGAAAGTCCTATACAGCTGGAGACCTCCCTTTCAAGAAGCTCACTATAAATAGACAGCCATCTTATCAGTCTGCTTTTCTGCCAAGATCTTTCTAAGATGTCTTCTTCTCTATGTTGGGAACTCAGCACTCAACGGTAACATTCCTATTTTATCTCTAGCTATACTTTAACTAAATGCTACATATATATTCAATAAAGTGAATACAATACTATGTGTACTGTATGTCTTATAAATACTTATCAAATAAAAGAATACAATATTCTGTGTGGTCTCTTCTTGATAAATCAGTATCAAACACAACACAATGTGTTCACAATACAAGGTATCACTCAAATAAACAAGGCAAACTTACAAAATCGTTTCCCTTGATAATACCTGAGGCTTAGGAGAATTAAAAATACCTTTGTAAACGTTGCCAATTTTTGAACTGAAAAAATTTGAGTATTTGTGTTGTCTACTTTCAATAAACTGTTCATGATGTGAAAAAGCTGCCTAGGGTTATTATGATTATTGTCAATAATATGAGAAAAAAATGACAAACGAAGACCTTGCAGTGTCAATTTCAACTTCATATTGGCCCAAACAGTTTTTCAAGCTTGGTGGAAAAACTGACAAGCCAGAGCCTCAACATTTATGCTCCAGTCTGTGACATTCCACCTTCTTTGAATGCAAGTTGTCAATATACCAGGGAGCTGCATGTACGAAAGAGACATTTTGTGATTTAATAGGTGCAAAAAGGTCTAACTTAGCAGCAAGGGCATTGATAAATAAGAATTTTATGTTCACAAGGAACAGAAGATAGATTCCATGATAGAATTAGCAAAAGCCACAGGGTCGACTAAATGCCATTTACTGTAAAAGTATGTGTACAGTGGAAAGATTTGACACAAAAGCCATAACTAAATCTACTGTGGCCTTTGCAGTGGGTAGGCACAAAGCAGTCTTTTTCATCAACATGTATGTTAAGATCACCAAGAATCAGAATTCTTTCAAATTTAACACACAACATTGTCAGTAGCTAATCAGTAGCTAGCATTATTGTTCACAGAGTGTGCATTAAATAATGCAGCATTTAAAGAGCTAACTGTTCCCTCAATGCCATAATTCCGTTCTGAAACAGAGCAGCGATATTACGTTCCCACGGTCAAAACCAGTATGATGTATCATGGTTAAGAGCTGCTGTTGACTCTTGTGACGTCAGTACTTGCTGCTGTGCCACACACATACAGTGGGTATGGAAAATATTCAGACCCCCTCAAAATGTTTTATATTGCAGCCATTTGCTAAAATCTTTGCTAAAGTAAATTTTTTCCACATTAATGTACACACAACACTCCATATTGACAGAAGAACACAGAATTGTTGGCATTTTTGCTGGTTCATTAAAGAAAAACTGAAATATCACATGGTCCTAAGTATTCAGACCCTTTGCTGTGACACTCATATTTAACTCAGTAGAGGAGAAATTAAAGAGTTACCGAGCCGCATGTGTGAAGGCAGCTAAAGTGGTTAATAAGATAACAATGGGGAGGGAAAACACAGACAAGCATATGGCAAACTGTCAGACAGAGGTGAACAACAACAAGCTGATCAGACTGAAGTCATGACACAATGACCCTAAGCACACAACTAAAATAAAGAAGGAGAGGCTTCACAACAACTCCATGGCTGTTCTTGAATGGCCCAGCCAGAGCCCTGGTTTAAACCCAATTGAGCATTTCTGGAGAGACCTGCCCACCAACATTTACCATCCAACCTGACAGAACTGGAGAGACTCTGCAAGGAGGAATGGCAGAGGATAACCAAATCCTTGTTGCAGCTTTCCCAAAAAGACTCGTGACTATATTAGATCAAAAGGGTGCTTCTACTAAATACTGAGCAAAGGGTCTGAATATGGGGTGCTGTGTGTACATTAATGAGGAGAAAAACAATGAACTTAGCAACTTTAGCAAATGGCTGCAATATAACAAAGAGTGACAAATTTAAGGGGGTCTGAATACTTTCTGTACCCACTGTACATACACTGGTAGCTCAGGTATGTGACTATGGGATGCTGCCTCTTCTCCTGGTTGGGTTTTGTGTCTGCTGTGAAGTGTTTCAGGTAGGGAAAGTGATATTTTGTGAAAAGTTAATGTTTGAACTTTAATGGTAGATTTGTTTCTGTAGCTCCACTTTCCATCCACTTTTCCTCTCCCATTTGGCTTTGTCATCCAACAAGTGAACTTCATGCCAGTGCGTGTTTGATCTTTGATTGTGCCTTTCACTTTCATTGGCGTGTTATCTTTCTCTTGCTGCTCGGTACATATTTTGAATTTGATTTTGGTTCTTTTATAGTTTTCAGCACTTGGTACTGATAATGATTTTTTTTTTAACAATTAAATTTTACTAGTGTACATATACGTGAACATAAATCAGATGATTATTTCTTTCTAAACGGAATGTTGACTATTCAGAGCCCTGCAGCGACTTGTAATTACAAAATCTTTTATGTTTGAAAGTCTGAATAAATGATTTTGCATGACTTTACATTTTTAATTGGTTATCTGTATAAACTTTAGGAAAAAATATGGCTCTTCTATTGCACTGTTTTGATCCCGTTTGAATGTCACATCCAGTGTTTGTTATCAGGACACCTTGAGCGTAATGTCATCCATATGGACGTGGGGAATATCTTTTTGTTTGTTTGGTTGTGACGTTGAGCTTGCGTTAAGGGCATCTGTTTATTTTTTGTTCTGTATTGTACCAATTACTTACCTGACTTTTGCATTTGCATTTAATTTAGCTATTGACCTGTTGATTAGATTTTATCTGACTGTTTTAGCTCTCCTTCCCTCTTTAGATAACTGGTTTTCTTAATTTTTCTTTAATTTTGATTTTCTAAGGATTGTTAATTGTTTATCAAGTTTAATTTGGTTTTCTTGATATTATTGTTTGGCTGCAAAACTTAGCACTAATAATTTTTCCCTTTGTGTGTGTATGTTTTGTTAAAAGCTGTAAGTTTCTCTTCTGCGGTGGTGGTGTTTCTTGTTGATTGCAGTACTTTGCCGTGTGCACAGGGTCTTGCAGTGGCAGGTGTTTTTGTCCAGTCTAACCTGGTGGGTGGGTGGGTAGGTTTGTGTGTGTGTGTGTGTGTGTGTGTGTGTGTGTGTGTGTGTGTGTTTTGCATGTGTACTCAAATTGCTGGTCTTAGCTTCTGGCGTTATCTGCCTACCACTCACCATTCGATGGTAGGACTGTGGGTAAACACCCCATGCTGAGACCGCCTGTACGATCTCATGTTCCTACGTGGGACCTGTCAGTGGTGCTTGAGGCTATGGGCAGACCCCCTTTCGAGCCAATAGAAGAGATTTCTGATTATCATGTCACTATTAAGACTGCACTCTAATAGAGGGAATGAGAACTGCATCTCTGCCATACTTCCGGCATCCCTGCCAGGGCAGGTCTTCATGACTATGAAGCTGACGCTGGCTTTGCTCTTCCGTTGGACGGATTCTACAGCGGATTCAGAGCATGGGCACACAGAATGGTCATGCCAGCCTTTTTTACAGCAATCACTGCTTTAGTCAGATAGTAGTTCTACTTTAGAGAAAGTTGTCGAGAGGTGTAAGCCATATCCAATAAAGGTACAATCACAGCAACCCCATGAAGGCTGAAATCCAGGAAGCACAGGAAAAACTCCAGGACAACACCAATTGAGCCAAAAGTCCAGCGTAAGTAAATAAATACCACCGCATAAACAATAAAAATAACAGAAATATATATGTCACGTTGTGTATAAACTGAAACCAAAGGCAGTAGTAGAGGAGTACAAAGAGGATTTATTAACGAAAACAACAGAGAGATATAAACAACAGGCTTGGAGATCAACAGTCCTTATCTGACTGGGAAAACAGGCATCAAACACATAGCAAACGAAGTTCATTCGTGGGGTGCAGGTCACGTTCTGTAGTCCAGGAGTCTGTAGAATAACATAGGGAAGTGAACGGTAAACCCAACACTGGAGGAATGACTGAGTGTAGCTTATATAGGGTGGAGCTGATTGAGATCAGGTGACGATGATTAGTATTCAGGTGAGTTTGATCTGGTAGTGTGACGGGTGAGTGTGGCTTTGGTGAACGCCTGACAATATAAGCACTTAATATTAAATATATAAGTTTATTCAGCAGCTCAAAAACATTCAGATTATAAAATGACGTACATAAAGTGTTCAGATGAAAGTTTGTTCAAAATAATCCCCACCACAGTAAAATGTCAAGTATGATTTTAAACACATCATACAGCAAAAGTTTTCATTCAGTCAAAAAAATTATACCTGCTCTAGTGCAGCAGATTATGCCTCCTGTTGTATGTATATATATATGCATATATATATATATATATATATATATATATATATATATATATATATATATATATATATGTACATACATACATATGTATGTATATATATATATATATATATATATATATATATGTACATACATACACATTTACATTTACATTTAGTCATTTTGCAGACGCTTTTATCCAAAGCGACTTACAATTGAGAGTACAACAGCGATTCATTTTTTTGAGAGACAAACAGACAGAGTAAGTGCTTATAACACCCAGTCACAGGCAGTGTTCAAATTAGTACATGCCAGAAGGGAAGGAATAAACAAGGGGAGGAGAAGTGAGACAGTGAGAGTATTTTTTTATTTTTGTATTTTTTTTTTTATGATGAGGTCAGGTATTGCTGAAAGATGTTTCAGCAAGAAGAGTTTTCAGCTGTTTCTTAAAGATTGACAGAGATCCAGCATTCCGGATATGTACGGGAAGATCGTTCCACCAGCCAGGAACAGAGAACGAGAAAGTTCTGGAGAGTGATTTCAAAGGCAACAAAGGAGTGGCTCAAGAAGAACCACATTAAGGTCATGGAGTGGCCCAGCCAGTCTCCAGACCTCAATCCAATCGAAAATCTATGGAGGGAGCTAAAGGTCCGAGTTGCCAAGCGACAGCCCACCAACCTCCATGTTAGAATACATCTACCATTAAAAGTATAGAATGATCATGTCTTTATTAGTGGGCAAACCAACAAAATCAGCAAGGGATCAAATACTTTTTACTCTCACTGTATGTGTGTGTGTGTGTGTGTGTGTGTGTGTGTGTGTATGTGTGTGTGTTTTACCAAAGAAATTAACTCTACTCCAATTGCTTCAAACTGTTCAAGTGTGTTCATATGACGTTAGTACTACAGTGTAAACCTATATCATTTGAGTCCATTAAAGGAAAAAAAATCTCTAGCACAGACTAAACTACATTAAACTAACTGATCTCTAGCAAAAATACATTAATACCGTTTAGTCAAATATTTACTCTCATTATCAGTTCACATACTTTTGCATAACTGTTTTCTGTGTATGGTATGTTTTTTTTGTTTAAAGTGCTTTTGGATTTAGACTAAAATAAAGTTCACATTACTAACAATGTGTGAACACAATGTGTGGCACAAATTTTTACAGTGGTATATATACAAAACAATTATCTGTCAGGATAACATTGTCATGAACCGCACCTCTGTGGCTCTGTCCTGAGTACTGACTTTTTTGAACTACATTTCCCATTATGCCCCGTGCCTAGGTCGGATTACCTGCCCAGGTGTTACGCATTAACCTCCCCTTTATAAACTGTGCTCAGAATCCATCCCATTGTGAAGTCTTATCCTTGCCCTGGCTGGTAATTCTGAGCATTCTTACAATTCCATTGCTTTTCTGTGTTGATCTTTCACTGTTTATCATTTCTCTGATTGTTTGCTGCCAGTCTTCTAACCCTTTGCCTGTGTACCTCGACCTTGATTATAGCTGCCTGCATTGACCCTCACTTGACTCGGTTTACAATTCTGCCCTTCGACTCTGATATCTCTGTGTCTGTAGTTGATTTTCTGCTTGTCTGACTACTCTTATTAAAGAGCTAGCAAATGGATCTGACCCTCTCTGACTCCTTGTTACACACATAATAAATCTGTGCCACTCACTGGATGCTTCTTTTTGAACCTGTAGTGAAAGGTGCAGTAATATATGTAATAACGGTGCTGCAGAAATGTATTTTGAATGAGCCGGGGTTGGTTTTTGATGTCTCATGAAATAAACCAGGAAAACTAATTAAAGGAGCATGAATTTATAAAGCATTTATATTTATAAAGCATTTATAATTCAAGTTAAAATGTCTCACTGTTTGTCAAAAATTTGCCTTAAAAAAATTAACTTAATTATGTAGTTATAACTGTTCATTACAGATTTATAATGCACATGTAAATTAATTATTAGCCACCTTTAAACACTTTTATAAACTTTACAAAAATATATTAAATGTAAACCACAGGTGAGGTGAGGTGAGAATTATTATGGCATTTATTAATCTTTAAACTAGGTTGTGGTTCAGGAACAAGACTCTGCATCGATGATGCTTTGGGGAACGCCCTCCAGCATGACAACTCTGAGTGTTCAATCGGACCAGTAAGATGGTAAGACGTCATAGGTGAGTGATGTCATGGGCCAGGTGGCATAAGAGCGTGTGGAATACTGCTGGCCTCAACTTTCTGTCATTCAGCGTGTCTGTGTGTGCAGTTGGGCCAGATTATGCCAATATTTGAAGTGCAAAACATAAGAGGGTGATCCATGCTATAGAGTGAACACTCACCCATGCAAGAGGTACATCTTGCCGGATGACACTCACAATATGTACGTGTTCTCCAACTCGTGAGGCTTCTTGGGGAGTAGCCTCACACGAATACTCACTCCTTGTATAGGGAAGCGCAGTAAAAGTAAACACTGCGCAAGTCAGCGGCACAGTACTTTGTGGGGTCCTCTGGGCTGAAACAGGACCTACGGGTTGTGGTTCAGGCCAAGAGGACCCCACATAAGAAGTCCTGATGCGTATGTGTCAGGGCTTTGGAGGGCAGTCCCCCCGAAGAGCAGCAGACTACACTGCTCGCTACAGGGCGTGAGAGTTCCCCGCAACACCACGATCAGACCCCACCATTCAACATCACAGCAGGGCTGAGCAGCTCACCATCGGGCTTGCGAAGGGATGCAGCCACTGTGTCCACTGCTGGGGCGTAGCTTCACAACACCCAGCTGGTCCCTTTCATTCCATGTCAGTCGAGAGACTGATTCCCTTACTAGCATGGATTGGGTCCTGTATGCATTGGGTCTTGCATACTGTAGAGAAAGACTGAACGCCAAGAAAAGTGTGCTTTCTCCAGGTCAAAGACCCACTTATCTGGGCATGGTTTGGGATTCAACCACGATGCAGGCTCGTATGACATCTGCTCGGACCGAGTCAATTCTCACTGCAGTCGCGGGAGTGAGAGAATGCACAATGTCACCTCATGGTGTAGAGACCACCGGCTCGATCCAGTTAACGTATGGGATATAGGCCAAAGTTCTCTATGGTCGCACCACAGCCAGTTGTGCTAGAGGCTTTCAATCCTTCTCCCTTCACAGGGCTGGGCCAACAGAAGCTGAGACGCATACGTTCACAGAGCTGTACTGTGGAGGAAGAGCGACCAGCTGCTCGTCCAATTTGGCTCCCCTAGGAAGGGTTTTTCAGCAGCCAAGCAGACGTTAAGCAGGTGGATAGTGGATGCCATCAACACAGTGTATGAGTGCTCTGGTCTCCCGCTGAGGCTAGGATTCAGGGCCCACTTAACCCATGGTGTGGCAGGCTCCAAGGCCCTACTATTGGGTGTCTCCATGCAGTAGATCTGTGTCGCTGTGGAATGGTTCACTCTGCACACATTCAACCGTTTCTATGGGTTAGACTTGCAGGCCACTTCTGGCTCCTCTGTCCTCCGACCCTAGTCTACACACACTGGGCTGGGACTGGCAAGTTCATATACATTAAAAATGCTATTGAATATATCAAAAAATGAACTAAGGTTCACATGTCAGCAAAATTGAGCTGAACCTTTACTTTCATATTGCACAGAAAGAAGAATGTAGGTCATGGATTTCTAAAAAAACAATTTTGTGGGTGTAAAATTCTTGCTATGTCTGGTTGATTTGACAGCTAATTTATTAGTCTCTGTTTGTTTAAAGCAGTAAATTAATTAATATTCAAAATTTATTGTATATATAAGATTTGAACACTGATAAAAATACAACAATATACTACTGGTAGGTTTGTATAACATCTGAAAATCATATAATAGGCAGCAGAATTAAAGATGGAAGATGGTTTAAGAATGTTGTATGAAAAGACAGAAGAAAAAAGAATGGCACAGAGGAGGAAAATTAGCAATATTTTCCAGCCTACGTGAGTGTGGTGATAAGGTAATTAGAGACCTGTCACTTGTCCTTGTCAGCCTTCACTTCCTCTGCAACACCAAGAATGAGTGATCTAAGGTAGGTGTGTGTGTGTGTGTGTGTGTAGGAATGTGACATTTTTTCACATTTTTTCTTGCTGGATTACTCTCTCTTTAAAATATCCCTAAGGTGTATCCCACCAATGCCTTTTTTTAGTCATTATGACATGTAATGTACTTGTTAGAAAATACAGTTTGACAAGAAACTAAATGAATGAAGAATATCTGATTCCACCCAACATACAGGTATCTGTAGCTGTAATTGACTAATATGGAAGAGTTCAACAAAAAGGTTTACCAAAAAATCAGTAGCTGGCACTGGAAACTGACAGTACCTGCCACTACAGGCCAGATGTCAGTAGAGGTGGAATTAATTACAAATGCTCATGTTGTCGTAAATAAGTAATTTTTATCTGAAACTGTACTTTTCTAAATAGTTTAAAAATTGTGTTCTTTTTATTGAGTACACTTTAAGTGATGTATCGGTACTTTCACTTTTACCCTCCTTTCATGGTTATTAAATGCTCATATTAATTGCATTTGTATCCATCAATGTGATTAGATAAAGAGAAATTGGTCTTTTGAGTTTTGTAAAAACTTTATCTGCAACTGCTGGTAATCATGGCTTCTGGAAGTGTATTCTGGAAGTGTATGTATACATCTTCCTCTAATATGGTATGGTAATTTTCAGATTTTTGCTTAATAAATTATCTGTATATGATTGCTTACTTACATGGTTTGGAAATCTGGTGTGTCAGCATCTGATCAAAGATAACCCAAACCTGAACCCAGCTGCTCTCCTCTGTAACATATCCCTCCAAGTCCATGAGATAATGGAAACATCTGACATCTCATAATCCCCGGTCACAATATGCAGGAGAATCATATCCCTTACCAAAAAGGTAAAATTAAGTGTACAAAATTGGCCCACTTTAGTATATCCATTTTTACTTTTAGCATACTTTAAATATAACTGTAGTAAACTTTGAGCACAATCAATGAAGGAGAATGTTTTTAAATTAGCATTACAGTGGTCAGTGTTTGCTTTAGTTGGGCTCTTGACTCTTGTTTGACTGCTGGAGCTGAATTACAGCAGCAAAACAAGCCAACAAAATAGAGATTTTTTTTACATGAATCTCAGCGTTGGGTGTATCTTATTAACTAGAGCCTGCCTGTGATATTACAGTATAAGGTCTGGAGTTTTCAGAATAATCATACAATTTTAACAGCTCCTTTGATCAAAATAAATTAAAAAAAAAACAATGCTCATTTTCACAGACATCAAGAATCAGTGTGAGAACCTCAAATTCCTACATGACTCCCATGATGCACTGTTGCATAAATAAATTATGAGCTGAATTGTTTTGTATTCATTCTCACTATTTATGTTTTTATGTGATTACTTAGTAGCTTGTGATGTTCAGAGTTGATCTGTTTATCTGAATACTCTGTTTGTTGCCATTGTTGAGATTCATATGCTGACTCTTAAAAAATTTTTTTTTTTTTTTTTTTTTTTTTGAAAACTCAAAATAACATTGCTGCTATATAAACATAGACATTAATTCAGGTCACACAATGATTATGTTAAAACACAATGGTGTTTGTCCTTCATAGACGTGAGGAAGAGAGTCCACTTCAATAGATACAAGCTCAGACACTGAGTAAACTGTGATGTGTGCTTATTTAGTGTATGTGCTGATTGGCTGATGAAGTGCAGGTGTGACTGATAAGAATTCTAATGAGAGGGTGAATTAGAATTTGCTGGATTGGATGGTGGCAGAACCTAGCAGATCCATGACAGTCTGTGTGCATTTTCATTAAACAACAAACTGCTAATTTATATATGATCATTTGTAATTGTATATACTGTACATCGTTAGGATTAATTGTGGCTGGAATAATACTGTAGCTGTTTAAATACAGCTAAAAATGCCTGCTGAAATGAAAATATATATAGCCTACCACATCATGTCTAGATAGACACAGTGAGTTTGTCTTTATTATTCACATTAGATGTGATCTACCTTATAGTAACAATCCTGTCATATTATCTATCCTTTGAGTTAGAGTGTAACGTTACATGTCTACCGATCTTGTTTAGTCCAATAAAGTTAACCTTTTTAACCTGTTCCCATATTGTTGTTGCTGGTGTGAACGTGATGGTGTTTGGGGGTTTGGCAAAAGAATGGTGGGCAGTGCTCGGATGATGACTGTAGGCCAGTGGTTCCCAACCTTTTGTTGTTTGAGGCACCCTTGGAAAGCCTTTCAAAAGTTCCCGGCACCCTTATAAGGAAATAGATATTTAAAATCTCCGTAGCTTTTTTATTATTATTTATTTGTTTCATTTCGAGAGTTTGCATGCAACACCTTATACCTAGTCCTAGATGATATGAGAATACTGTTTACACTGATTCTGCCTTAATAAAAATTTTTTGTTGAAATTTTGGCGGCACCCTCAAAAGATCTCACGGCACCCCTTAGTGCCGCGGCACACTGGTTGGGAACCACTGCTGTAGGCTGTAACCAGGTCACATTTTTACTGAAATCACAATGACTTGCATAAAATAACTGTGATTTTTCACAAGCTATCTGCATTTTACGATGAACTGACTGTTTAGTTGTGTAGCATTTAGACCTTTGTTATTGTAAGGAGGTGAATCAAAACCTGTAAAGATTAATCTGAGAAGGGATATCCAAAGGAACAGAAGGACTTCAAAAAGAGAGTAAACAACACCACCCCTCCATTGCTTTTATGACCCCCTCTTCACCTCTGCTCTTCCTGCTTCCTCTCCTTCTGCCCAAAAGACTTGGTTTAAAGTTCATTAGGCATTATATGTCATTTGTCTTATGAACTTATTGTTCTTCACTCTCATGTTTGGTCTCATTTGAAAGGTCTCTTTCAATGTAGTAAATAGGTCTCTATTTCAGAAGATTAAGAACTTGGTAGAACTGTGTTCTGTTGAGAAGGAGGTGTGTCCTCCTTTTGGGTCTCTGAACGTGTTCCAGCCAGGTGTGACACTGGAGCATGGGAACCTAAACACCAAAAGGTTTATACAACTACATTTGGGATCTCTTTGTCACCAGAAAGTATATAAGGAAAGTGACAAAACACAACAAGGTGCGATTCTGTAGCCAGATCGGCCCGTAGTGTGGTGTGTGTCCCTATATATCACACTATGTACTTTTTAAAAACCAGGTATTTTTGTACTGCTGATCAGTTTTGCAAATGTGTATGAATTATACCAATTTGGAACCTATTCTTGCCTGGAAATCTTGGTTAACTTATAATATTGTCTGAAATAATTTTTGTAGTAGGTTAGTGACTTTAAAGGTTTTCCGCATTGTTGGCGTACTAGGGGGAGTCAGATCAACGATCGATGGATGGAGCTGTTTTGAGATCTTGACTTCTGGCCACCAAACTGGCTTAGCATGCTATTACTTAGGGAACGCATAAAAAATTACTCTTTGAGTCTATTGAGGAAATGGCTGCATTAAGGTAAGCGATCTACGGGGTAGCCTCTGACTAAGACCTGGACTAGCCCAGATGTGTTGTGAGTCTGTTCTGGACAAACAGGGTCTCTAAGCGACCCAGACTTCAAAAAACATATCAAAAATCATTAAAACAAATCTGCGAACCTATGATTTTCTGAAAATTTAAATTTAAATTGTAATATTAAAAAAGTCTGTTTAAGACTTTTGATGGTATTGTGACGGGAGGAGCCAACGACAGACACAGTGGGCGTGGCGTCAGGCCTCGGAGAGGCTTTTTATTAACAAAATAATAAAACAAAATAAAGTGTCCAGGGGAAAAGTGTCCAAATAAAAGGGGGATCTGGTGTCCTTGTCGTGCTCCGGGGAAAGTGCAGGTTGAGGCCGTGTTCCAGGGGGGAAGGGTCCAGGTAAGGGGCGGAGTCCGGCGGTCGCGCACGCCCCCCTTTTTCTGGTCCGGGCGCGAGGGGCGGCGGCTTCTTCCGCGCGCCTCCGTCGCCGTTGCTCCGGGCGGCAGAGTGGGATGAGCTCTGTGTTCTCGGACGGCGGGGTGAGGTCCATCGCGCTCCCTTCCTGGACCCACGAGGACACCAGCGTGCATGCACGGGGGAAGAGACCGGTCTCCCGAGGAGAGGCGCGTACAGCCCTTTAACGGCGACGGTAACGAGGCTAAATCCACTTCAGGTGTGCCTCGTCACACGCCGCCAGACCTGAACAATACCACGCCCCTCCTCTCGAACACACCCACTCCCGTCGGGAGCCTGGTGAAGGGCGGCGAATAAAGGACGGGGTGATGGTGACAATAAAGAGGAGGGGCAGCCGACTCGTCACAGTATGTAAAGACTTTTCTGTAACACAGTCTATAAGGACAGTGTGGTGTACAATGTCAGTGATGTCACCATACACACACACCAAGTATAACCTGCTTTGAAAGGACACATGGATTATAAAACCAAAATGACTGAGGCACACCATTATAATAATATGGAACATATTAAGAGGTTGTTTGTGTTTTCACTGTTGTGCATTACAATTTGGCACATAAGTTGTAAATAACTAATTTCCCCAAATATAACTAAATACACTTTCTCCTTACAAACTCACTCTTCAAAAACATGTTTATCTACTTTCGGATATTGTCACAAATTACATAAAGTGAGGGTAAAACCTATGTTAAAACCTATTTAAAAAAGGATCTCTATCAGAGTTCACCAAGTTTATTAGCAATTTTAATAGTAAGGGTTTATAGAATGTAACATGAACATAAAAAGCACCAACCAATAAAGTTAACCAACCTATTTGTTCTCCTATAAAGAACAAAGCCTAAATAGCCTAATTAGTAACTTGATGGCCTTTAATGTCTTGATTGACATTGTTAAAGTTTTAAAAGAAAATGCACTCACCCACTTCCCTTCAACCAGTCCTATTTGTAGAGCATAGGTCTATAGTCTCAATAAAATGAAAGCTCAATTCTCTCAGACAACCACATTATTATAATTCTGTCAGGACCACTATCGTCAAAGATGATTGATTAGTGTCACGGTGGCGAGCACCAGATGGTGAGCTGAGGGTGAGCGCAGGGGCTGCTGGAAGACATCGGCAGCGGATGGTAAGGGAGGGAGGGTGGGAAAACTTGGAGTGTAGACACTGTAGGTGGCGCTGGTTGCTCGGGCTCTGGAGGGCACCCTTGGGGAACAGTCTCTGGAGGGCGCCCTTGATGCAGGCATTCAGGATGAATTCAGGAACCAGGAACTTGGGATACAGGGGTGGTGCCAGGTCTAGTTCTAGATCCCAGTCATCCAGCTCATTTTGTAAATCCAGTGGCCCCAGATGTATAATCCACTCATCCTCAGCCGTGGTGCACTTCGTGCTCTCACTGTACCTGGCTTTCTCCACCATGGTGTGCTCTGTAGCCTGCTCACGCACCTAGTCTGACGCAGTTGGCTCCGGTCCGGTGGTGCTCCACAGCTCTGTCGCTCTCTCCGGCGAGGGCTCTGTGGTCGTGTCAGACTCCGCAACTGTGTCATTGGTGGGCTCAGGCTGTGGCTCCACGACGTGGGGAGATGGTGGGCTGGGTTCTGGATCTGGAGTGGGGCTGGTGTCGCTGTTCTCGAGTTGAGTGTACTCAATGTATGTGGCTACTCTCTCTCGAGGGCCGTTCCTGGACAGCTTCGTTCGTGTGGAGGTGTGGAGGTGTTGAGTCCGCAAAAGTGGACAGGAAGCTGTCCGGGTAACACGAGTCATTGGCGAGGGCAACAAACTCCTCCGTATAGCCCTCGAAAGAGCGATCCTCCTGCTCCAACTGAAACAACAGGACTTAAATACACAAAGTAAATACTTAATAAATGAGACACAGTTGAACACGATTAGACAGTTAACTAAAATTAGGTTTGGAACATGACAACAAAAACAGATTCCAACTACGTGACAATTAGCATATATTTTGGATTGGCGGCATGGTTTTGTTCTGGGCATCTAGAGCAGGGACAGCAGCAATAATCCTCTTAAGGCTAAATAGAACAGAACCAACAACGTATTGCAGATATCATTAATGTTGGTATTAAATGCACAAATTTCAGGGATTTAGTCTGATTGAAGGGGAATTAGAGTACCAAATCCTGACTGTACAAGAGGAGGAGCTTGGGATGGAGGAGGGTAAATGAGCTCTGGTGAACGCTTGATTGATGCTTGTCTATTGTTGTTTTGTGGAGGTTTCACCAAGTATATTTAGCTTATTAGTTGATTTCATTATTTTTGACTACTGCACTTAACTCATCTGCATTTAAGCTAAAAAAATATTGAAACACAAAACAACATTTGTTGAATCACTATATTTGATTTAGTCACCTCAAGAATCAATTCCTCAGCATTGTAAAGGACAGCATTGTAAAAATTAATAAAATAATTCATAAGGAAAATAAAAAGTAAATACTGACATTAAAAAGCCCAGGCTAACCACATAGCAAAACAAAACACTGCCTGTGAGTAAAATAAATGCAGTTACCTATACCATTTCTGAACACGACAGCAACCTTTAAAAAATGCATTTTGAATTTGAATGCCTTTTAAAGGCCAAGCCACAAAATTGAATGAATCTTGTGTCCAAAATAGGTTGTTCCTTTTCTTTGCACTTCAGGCACTGCTCACTGGTGACTGTGACATAATTTTTTAATAAAAGGCCTCATATATTTTATCACAGCTCGTATCTTCTCCTCAGACCATGGTCTCTTCACACGCCGTCTTGATGAAATCGTCTCTGGGGGGGATTCTGTAATGCCTAGCCAGCAGAGGGAGCCCTCACCGGAGTACTAGCAGTACTCTACTCCCTTTGCCTTCTTCTACTGTCATTTCCTGTCCAGGGCTTTATAACCAGAAGCCCTCCTCAGTATTGTTGCAAAGTATTGCCAGTCTACCTGCCTTACTAAGCGTTCTCTGTTCTCAAAAAAACAAACACATAGCAACTATTAACACATTACAAAAATAAGCTGATAGGATCAGTAGTGCGATAAAAAGGGACTTCAATCGTAGACCACAAGATTATATGCATCACAGCACATTTACCTTATAACCCTTTCAGTGAGAAGCACAATATCAAAGTGAAAAGAGGAAAAATCCACGCTGCATTCTGCGTTCCAAGACCATGCACAAACATTCGTGTGAATCTAGGAAATGCGAAGCACCTTATACGCCACACCACAAGCCTATCAAAATAAAGGTCCTTAACCCAAATACAGAAATATCACATTAAATAAGCAAATAATAAATGAAACGAAACAAAATACATCAATACATAATTTAAAAAGTGACATAGGTCACTTACACTCCCACCAATCATGAGTTCAGACACGAATGATTCCTTAACAATAGTGTCCTTGAATGATGCATTAAGACATTACATTACATTAAGGAACATTAAGGCAGACAGAAAAGTTTAATCAGCCTCCAACAGTAAGACCAATTTTTGAACTGGACGCTCAATTACAGAAGGCTTAACAAAACATTCCGCCCTCCTTGCAGAATTTCTCTTACCAAGATGGATCTTAACTCTCCTTACTAGTCCATCTGAATCTATAGTTGTTTCTATGATTCTACCTAGAGGCCATTTATGTCTAGGCAGATCATTGTCCTTGACAATCACTATGTCTCCTACTGACAAGTTTCTTCTTGGGGTATGCCAGCGCTGTCTAAGAGCAATGTTAGAAAGATACTCTTTACGCCAGCGACCCCAGAATTGCTCGGCAAGATACTGCACATGACGCCATCTCTTTCTTGCATAAAGATCTTCCTCAGTAAACCTACCAGGAGGAGGACTTCATGGTAAGAAGATGGTTTGGTGTTAATGGTTCAAGACTGTTTGGGTCACTTAGATTGTCAACAGTTAATGGGCGACCATTTACAATCGACATTGCTTCATAGAAAAATGTCCTTAAAGATGAGTCGTTGATTCTTTACGACGCGACTTAAAGTGTGGACTTGAGAACACTCTTCACCGTCCGAATCTGACGCTCCCATATGCCTCCTGCATGACTTGCAGATGGTGCATTCATTACAAGATCACATTGATTCTCAGCCAAGAATTTTTTCAACCTATTGGAATCCAGTTCTTTAAAGGCTTCAGCAAACTCATTTTTTGCACCAACAAAGTTAGTCCCTTGATCAGATTTAATCTGTCGAACCGCTCCACGAATGGCAATAAGACAGCGCAAGCCATTAATAAAGGAATCTGTGGAGAGTGTGTTGAGCATTTCAATATGAATGGCGCGAGAGGAAAGACAAGTAAAGAGGAGTCCATATCTTTTATGTGTCGTTCGACCTTGCTTGACAGGGAATGGGCCAAAACAATCCATACCACAATAAGTGAAGGGTGGAGAGGGGTTCACTCTCTCTGAAGGTAAACAAGCCATTTTTTGCTCCTCTACTGATCTCCTAAGTTTTCTGCAAATCACACAGTTGCGAATATAAGATGCAACAGCACGATTAATGCCAAGAATCCAATAGCCCCTTGCACGGATTCCATTAATGGTAAAACCTCTACCTTGATGCTTAATTCCTTCGTGGCAATCAGCTATAATCAATCAATTGTGATGTGATGGACTTTGGGAAGGATTACAGGATTTTTAAATAGACTACAAGACATATTGTCAAGCCTTCCTCCCACCTTAAGTAAACCATCGTTGTCAAGAAATGGATTGAGATTGTCTAAGTCACTATGAGATGACAGTGATGTTCTCTTGCTTAACACTTTCAAATCCTCTTGGAATACATCCTTTTGTAGATGTATAATTATTTTGTGCTCTGCCCTTTCTCTTTCCTCAACAATAGGAAGATCAATCCGCTTGAACTTACGAATTCGTCGTTGGATGCATGCAATTGCTTTAACTGCCTGAGACCAAGATGAAAATTTGGAAAAACGGAAAAACGAAGCTTCTATGTTCTATGGCTTGTGAATTAAGTACCAGAGCACCTCGGACTTCTACATCATCTGGTTGCAACTCAAGGACCTCATTGAAGACTGGAATTATTTCCTTGTTCCACAAAAATGTTGGCCCTGTAAACCAGTCAGAGGAAGTCAGTTCCTTAACAGTGAGGCCTCTTGAGGCGTAGTCTGCTGGATTCTCTTTTGTTGGAACATACCTCCATTGTTGTGGGGTGGTACGTAGATGGATCCTTTGTACTCGGTTCGCAACGAAGGTATGAAATCGTCGCACCTCATTATTGATGTATCCTAGGACGACCTTGGAATCTGTCCAAAAGAACTCCTTGATGTCAGTATACTGAAGTTCTCTTTTGAGAATCTGACTGACGTCCACAGAAACAACAGCTGCGGTTAATTCCAATCTTGGGATAGTTGTTACTTTTATTGGAGACACACAAGATTTTGCCATAGCTAGAGCAACATGAACATCTTCCTTTTCGTTTTTTAATCTCAAATATGAACACTGTCCATATCCCTTGGTACTAGCATCAGAAAAATGATGTAGCTCTACCTCTTTTATCCTTCCAAAGTTGTGGGGAGCAAAAGTACGAGGAATACTCAATTCTGTCAAGTTGACCAAATCTCTTCTCCAGCACTCCCATTTTCTCTGTAATTCAGTGCACAATACATCATCCCACCTTGTGCCTTGTTTACACGCTTCCTGTAATATTTTCTTTCCTTTAAGAGTGAATGGAGCAATGAATCCAAGTGGGTCATACAATGACGCTATAGTGGATAAAATCCCTCGTCGGGTTACTGGCTGTTCTTTGGGACAAATATCAAATTTAAAATAATCATGTTCCATATTCCACTGAATCCCCAATGTCCGTTCTACCAAGGAATTACTAAAAGGCAGGTTTGGTTCTCTCATACCATTTGCTCGTTCTGATGGTGGAATACTTTCCAGAACAGCCTTGTCATTGGATACAAATTTGTGAAGTCTAAAGCCACCAGTAGCACAGAGTTTTCTGGCTTCCTGGGCCAGTTGGATTGCTTCCTTTGTTGTCTGTACGCTCGTGACACCATCATCCACATAGAAATCATTCATTATGAACTGGAAACCCAAGGGATACTGATTTTTATTACCTTCCGCTAGGTACTTCAGTCCATAGTTCACACATCCAGGGGATGAAGACGTTCCAAACAGATGTACTGTCATTCGGTACTCCTGAGGCAGTTCTGATAAGTCTCCATTCCTCCACCACAACGTAGAAAATCTCTGTCGGCTTCACACACATAAAACTGGTGAAACATTTTCTCCACATCGCATATTAATGCAACAGGGTGCTGACGAAATCTAAGAAGGATACCAATCAAACTATTCATCAGATCGCTGAACAATCAAAGACTATTCTCAGCTTGTCTAATTTTTTGGGGTGATAAACCCCGTGATGAGGAACATACCATTTTTCACCTTCAGACTCATCATCCTTGATTTCTTCTGCTTCTCCCTTATCAATGATATCCTCCATAAATTTCACATAACGCTCCTTATAGCTTTGATCCCTTAACGATTTCCTCTTCAGATGATTAAGCCTTACGAGGGCATATTGTCTATTGTTTGTCAATTTAGGTCGCTCCTTAAAGGGCAAAGGCATTTCTAAGTGTCCAGCACTACTTTTCTTAATATCCTTGCTTAATTGATTCAAAAAATGAATATCATCTTGAGACAGAGTTTGACCATCATCACTAATATCCTTGAATCTGATTCAAGAATGCCTATAGCATCTGATGGAGTCAGCAGAGGCATTTCTTTAACAGAAACGCGATGACAAAAACTCGGACTAACAACAGAACTAAGTTGGGGTGCAGAAGGTCCAACAATACTCCATCCTAAATCAGTTTTAACAGCGTATGGATCATCATTGCCTCCTAAAATCACTCGTCTTGGAGCTAAAGCTCTAGCACAGTTATATCCAATCAATAGTCCATTCTCACAATCCATCAAAGGAGGAATCTCGTTACTCACAGCAGAAAGATGGTTCCAGAGTCTAGCAGTTTCACATGTTGGTATATGTGCATGATTAACTGGAATGCATTTTTTAGTATAGACAGGAGGAAGTTCAATATAAATGGCAGAACTATATGTAGCGGGAAATTTCACTACAGTGTAGGGGGTACAAAGATGTTAACTGTATCTTGGACGACTAGAGCTTCAAGATCTAGGTCTTTAACTACTAGTACATTTAATTCCTGTACTTAAATTTATAAGTATGCTTTTACCTGCCTTGTTAGATGTCTTTTGTGGCCACGACTGATGAGGATTGAAGTTCCGAAAGTTAATGTACACGGCAGCTCTCTAACTATAGAAATACTAACCTTTCTTTCCCTCTATCAGCCCACAAGACAAGAGGAATGCCCCTACTCCAAGATAACGAAAATGTTAAATTTATTCTCAGTGTTTTGAAGATACCAAAAAACAATAAAGAATGCACAATGATAAACTTACTTGTGGTGACAATTAACAGCAGTACGTTCAGATTCAAATAGATATAAAAAAAAAAAAATATATATATATATATATATATATATATATATATATATATATATATATATATATATATATATATAAAATCACAACTCAACGTCAACCTTTTACCTCACCACAGAACTGGGCTGGTACTGGAGTGTCCGGATATGGCAGGGTAATCTTTGCAATTATTGAAAACCTGTTTAAGTCTTTTTTCTCAAAAAAACAAGAAAGAACAGTTCAGCGAAAATTAGCAAAAATCACTGTCCATGTACGCTTCCAGTAAGCAGAAAAATCTCCTGTTGACGAAAAAACGAACGAATACAGTTCTGTTGACAAGTTCAAATGTCCGACAAAAACTTATTCCCAAAAGCACTGAAACAAAAACTGTAGAAAGTCCAAAAATAGTCAACTATAAATTACAAAAATCTACAATGCCATTCGCATCCACGCAGCGGCAGTAACGTGTCAAAAACGGCGAATGGAGAACTTTCCAGAAAAAAAGGAATTTACTCGTTCAAAAAAAACAGCTTCGAATACAAATCCACAAAAATACTGTCCGTTGTATACTTCCGGGAAGCAAACTGAAGATAAACGAAAATAAAGCTCTTTCCAGACGAAGTCAAAAACACTCACGTACACTTTCTCCGCAGTGTAATGGTCGACGCCCTATTGCATCACACTCACAGTTCAGCTTCAACAACGTCCACAGCAGTAGCACAAGCTCGGTCCAGCTCCTCGTCAGCTCACCTCGAAACTCGCGAACTGCTGTCCACTTATAAACGAAAACTGCGAGAGTTCGGCTTTATTTCTTTTAGTTTCGGTTTCTTCTGTCTGTCGATCGCACTCGCGCACCTCGTCCTCCGGATTTCTTCTTCGCGCTTCGCCACGCCCTTCACTTCCGTCTCCGTTTCTCAAAAATACATTTCAAAATAAAAGTATTTGAATACCTCCACATATAGCCTCTCACACAAAGTCCTTGAACCCTTTCACTTTTCACTACAGTATCTCTTCCAGTCATAGTAGTTAATTTTAGCTTCACAGGAATCTTATCTACCTGCAAATTGTTGCTTCTTGATCAATGAAAGTTGTGTCACTTTGGGAATTAAGCAAGGAATAAACTAGTTTCTCTATGCTGGGGTTGGCACTTGAGGATACCCATACTGGTACAACCATTGAAGTATGGGAAGATGTTTCACGATCCACACTAAGTGACAAAACAGCTGTAGAATCATTTTCTAAATTTTGAGCAGATACTGCTGCTGGGATTGGGTTTCCCTTTTTAATGTAATTATCATCAGGAAGACAAGTAGGATGCTTTCCTTTACATGTTTTGCAGAACAGACGATAACGACAGTCTCTTGCGCTATGACCCTGTTTCAAGCAACCATAACAGAGATAGTTTTCTCTTACATAAATCCTTCTCTCTTCTAAGGTCTTAGTCATTATTTTATGACAATCATTGAACTGATGCTTAGGGTCATGGCAGAAAATACATGAAGATTTTGCATTGCTCTTCAAAACCCTCTGCTTATCTGTTCCCACAACAGCCTGAGTATGAAAAACGTTACCCTTATTGCCTCTGCCTTCTTTAAGGCTTCGTTTTTCGATGGCTCCCAAGCTAAGGGCATAAGAAGAAGTGACTGGATTGCATACAACTTCTGATTCCAATGAAACAAAATCTGCAAAGGTCTTAAAATCATTGAAAGTTTGCCTTTCTCTCAAACTCTGAGTAACTTGACGATTCCAGCGTGATGCAGCCCATTCAGGTAGCTTTTGAACTAGTTTTTGATTTTCTTCACAATCATTCAATATCTGTAAGCCTTCCACATGAGGCATGGCCTCTTGACAAGCATTAAGAAAATCTGAAAAATCTCTAAGTCCAACAGCATCTTTGTACTGAACCTTTGGCCAACTTGCCAGTTTCTGTCTGAAGGCATGTTGTATAGTAAATGGCTGCCCATATCTTTGATCAAATTTATTCCAGGCATCCTTGTAGGCCTCATTATCGCTTCTACAAAACGTGCCATCTAAAATTTTACGTGCTGCTCCACCCACATACCTTTTTAGATAGTAAAGTTTATCAGCAGGAGATATACTCTTTTTATCAATCAATGACACAAAAGAGGCCTTCCATTCGACATACTGGATGGGATCGCCATTAAATACAAAGGGTTCTGGAGTTGGTAGTCTATTCAGATTTATACTGTCTTGAAATACTTGTACAAGGGAAGAAACTTCATTTTAAGATGGAGAGAATTCATTAATAGATTGATTAGAAGAACTCAGAGAAGTATGCCGCTGTTCTTTAGTGACATTATTTTCAACTACTTGCGTCACTATTTGATCATAGGCCTTGAACCTAGCTTGTGCTACTCTCAGATCCTTTTCAGCCTGTAGTCGCTCAAGTTCACGTCTTTGTATATCTAGGTCCTTCTTTTGCCTTTCCTGTAATTCCAGAATTTTATCCTTCTGTTTGTTTTCCTCCATCAATATCTTGAACTCCTCTTCCCTTACTGCCAGTTCTGCAGCTGCTTCAGCATGCTTTGACGCTACATGAGAGGATCCAGTATGATGGCTTAGCTGGTCAACAGACTTACGACTGATTTTGGAAACAGTAGATCCATAAATTGATCGAGCATAGCTACAATCAAGCAGTTCCTTTAAACAGTGTTTCACCTGTTCCTCATCAAACTCATCGAGGCCTGAAATTCTCTCATAGGCAATTTTCATTATATCTGCTGTTACTGCTTCACACACATCATTACGACGTCTTAATTCTGTAGATGGAGTAACAATATCTCGAACTTCCTTATAAATCTCCATAATAATCTCCCTTTCATTTTCCAAACTATCAATGAGGGATGCAATGTCGCTCTCAGATAAATCAGACTTAAGTTGGTTGCGGGCCGCACGTGCTAGAATTTTCCATTTTTCATATGCAGAAATTAACTTTCTTTCCCTTTTCTGAGCATTCTCTTCTTGTAATGCAGCCATTTTCACAGTAGGATTCCGTGAACGAACTGAACGTCGTGGGCCTTGGGAAACAGACTTCTTGAATTCCAGTATTCCATTCATATAAATCATGTTCTTCACCCTCGGTTCTCTATGTAATTTGACGCTTCGCTACAGTTTCAGTTGATTTTTGAAATACCTTGTTAAGAGTCTGAACAACATGTTGGGAACCATTAACTTCACTTTCAATAATGTCAAATGAGCAATGTGGCTCTATCATTTTAAACAATAACAACAAAACACAAAAATAACTAAAGACACTTACAGTGTAATTGATAAAAGCCAGACAATATAAACAGCATATAGCATCAACATTAATATTAAAAAAGGGTTTTAAAACTGTATTAGGATGTTAAGAAGTATGTTGCTCTTAAAACACCCTCTTTCCAAACACAAGAGTCCCTTCAAAGCCTTTAAAATGTTTCAAACGAAAGAATGTCTCTGAATTAAGATTGTGTTTGAAGGATGAATGTCACCTTAAAAAGAATGCGGTTCTTTTCAATCCATAATGCATAGATTAATCCTCCCTTATCCGTGATTAGCGAACCATATAACCATCAGGACCGACTCGCTGCCCATACGCTTTCACTTTAAGAAGACCCGTCAACGTGGACACCAGTCTTTAATGCAGTTGTCGTCGATCATCCACACGAATGGCCAAGCTCTTACTGTAGCTGTCCCACTGAATTGATGGTCAATACTCGTCAACTGATGTTTCCGAAAAAATTTTTAATACGTTGACATTTAGATAAAACATCGTAAGAGCTATAAAGAAACAAAAAACAAACACATAGCAACTATTAACACATTACAAAAATAAACTGATAGGATCAGTAGTGCGATAAAAAAGGGACTTCAATCGTAGACCACGAGATTATATGCATCACACACACACAACACATTTACCTTATAACCCTTTCAGTGAGAAGCACAATATCAAAGTGAAAAGAGGAAAAATCCACGCTGCATTCTGCGTTCCCCGACCATGCACAAACATTCGTGTGAATCTAGGAAATGCGAAGCACCTTATACGCCACACCACAAGCCTATCTATCAAAATAAAAGTCCTTAACCCAAATACAGAAATATCACATTAAATAAGCAAATAATAAATGAAACGAAACAAAATACATCAATACATAATTTAAAAAGTGACATAGGTCACTTACAATACTAAAACTACATCTGGGAAATAATAATGTGAAGCTTCCACAAAGACAGGTTCGCAGCAAGTGGCTTTGAGCCAAAGACGAACTAACAAGTTCAGACAAGACTAGAGTGACATTGAAAAGATAATAATGTATATTCATTTTGCACTTATACCCAAATATTTTTTACCACATAATTTTGAGGAAATTAATGTTTTAAATCTAACCTGCTTATAAATTAATTTTGTACAGTGTACAAAACAATCATCCAGACAAGATGATCACAAGAATTTATAGTAATAATTAAAGTTGTATTAACAGTAAAGTCTTGGTCTGTCCAATACAATGAAAAACAGAGACGCAAGTGGCATTAATGAAACGAGAGAGCGTGTCCGTTGTGATACTTAGATGTGCGCTGTTATAATGCGTTATTGCGCATTTCATTGGGTATTCATCGATGTTTTTATCTGCCTACATTAACACCATTGTATGCGAACATACAATAGTGTCGATTTGGGTCACCATAATCATGATATAAAAATTTCATACCGTTCCATCCCGTAGTCACAATGAAGAGAGATGACAAAAAGTTAAATTTCTAACCATCGTACTACTTAATGTACTCTAATGAACGCACAGATCTCAGCTCATTACATGAGATATGTTGGGCAAACTTTGGGTCCATCATTGATATTATACCTTGACCTGAAGTCTCTGAGAGGTGAGGTGATGCAAAGTCACAGAAGCCAACATTTCTTCATTGTCTAAAAACAAAACAAGACAAAAATGCAGATGGTATCAACTACACAGCAAGGAGGGTAGGCAATAAAAAGTTCATAAAAGTTCTGTTTGAAATAACAGTATGCTTTTATCTAAATGTATAAAAAACATATTTTAAATATTTCACCAATACAACTGAAAAATCCCCAACACAGAATGCAATCATTTCAGTAGGCATGGGAGCCAATTTTAACAGTAAACACATTGTTAAAAATTATAACCCTAAACACACACAGAAACAATCATTAATCTTATATGTATTATATATGTACTCTAACCCTATCCTACAAGTAACCCTCACCCTAATCCTAACCCTAACTCTAACCCTAAACCTAATTCTAACCCTAAACACACAGAGAAACAATCATTTATCTTATATGTATTACATATGTACTCTAACTCTAACCCTATCCTAACCGTAAACACACACAGATACAATCATTTATCTTATATGTATTACATATGTACTCTCACTCTAAACCTACCCTGCCAGTAACCTAATCCTAATCCTAATCCTAACCCTAACCGTAAACCTAATTCTAAACCTAAACAGATACAGATACAATCAGTAATTTTATATATATTACATATGTACCCTAACTCTAACCCTATCCTATCCGTAACTGTAACCATAACCCTCACCCTAATCCCAACCCTAACTCTAACCCTAAACCTAATTCTAACCCTAAACACACACAGATACAATCATTAATCTTATATGTATTTCATATGTACTCTCACTCTAAATCTGTCCTAAAAGTCAACCTAATCCTAACCCTAAACCTAATTCTTACAATAAACACACACAGAAACAATCATTAATCTTATATGTATTTCATATGTACTCTAACTTTAACCCTATACTATCCATAACCCTGACTCTAACCCTAACCTTAACCCTAAACCTAATTCTAAACCTAAACAGATACAGATACAATCAGTAATCTTATATGCATTACATATGTACTCTATTTTTAACCCTGTACTATCCGTAACCCTAACTCTAAACCTAATTCTTACACTAAACACAAACAGAAACAATGATTAATCTTATATGTATTTCATATGTACTTTCACTCTAAATCTGTCCTAAAAGTCAACCTAATCCTAACCCTAAACCTAATTCTTACAATAAACACACACAGAAACAATCATTAATCTTATATGTATTTCATATGTACTCTAACTTTAACCCTATACTATCTGTAATGCTGACTCTAACCCTAATCCTAACCCTAATTCTAAACCTAAACACATACAGATACAATCAGTAATCTTATATGCATTATATATGTACTCTATTTTTAACCCTGTACTATCCGTAACCTTAACCTTAATTGTAACCCTAAATACATACTGTGACGGGGTAAAGAAACACACAGCAAGGGACTTCAAAACAAAAGCCCCAGAGGGTTGATTTATTGTACAGAAAATGGGTGAAATACAAGTGCAGGTGCAACTCATGGTGTGGGTTGGTGCTGAGGTGCTCTCTCTTTCATGTATCCCTCCTGGTGCAGTGGATCCGCGTTGTGACATGCAGGTTGACCGGTTATACGCTGCTCTCTATGGGAAATAAAAGAAGCAGAATTAATCTCAGAATTCATGGAGACAATGTCTCATACGTGGCGTGTTGCATGGCCTTCTTATGCCACGCTGGTAATGGGGAGCAGCTGGGTCCGATTAGCCTGTGACGAGTGTGGCCAGGTGCTCCTCGTTGGTTTCCTAAGCCTAACCCTTAACCCTAACTCTAACCCTAATGCTAACCTTAACCCTAAACCTAATTCTTACAATAAACACATAAGATTAATGATTGTTTCTGTGTATGTATGCCACATGTACTCTAACTTCAACCCTATACTATCCGTAACCCTAACCAGACAATAAGAAAAGGAAGCTTATCGCTCTGTCCAACAAGCTGCCTTGGGAGTCTCTGATCACTAATTGATGCATTTCATACCGACCTCCAGGCAAAAGCTGACATCAGCTATAGTCTTGCCTAGGACTGTCAACAAAGATAGATTAACGAAGCAAAGTGGGATTTACAAACCTGTTTCTCTCTCACCGTTTGGACTGTCTTTGAAGCTGCTGCCACAGAAACGGTAACCTCATATATCAGTTTCTGTGAGGACATTTGCGTTCCTACCAGGACTTATTTAACTTATTTAGGCAAGAGCTGAAATCAGCTATAGTCTTGCCTAGGACTGTAAACAAAGACAGACTAACGAAGCAGAGTGGGATTTACAAACTTTGAACTGGATATTAAATTCAAATTCAAATTTTATTTGTCACATACACAGACATACGTAGTACGACATGTAGTGAAATGCTTTTGGGCCATCATCCCATCCACATACAGATACAAGATGGGGGTAGACATGACGGGATGACAGAAAAGAAGTACAGCATTACATGAGGAGAGGTGAGGCGAGAAAAAAATAAGCCAAACCCAGACTGTGCTCCTAAGGGACCACAGTGTGGTAACGGGAAAAAAACACCTCAGCAATAGAAGCACATAGTTTAGACACTTTTGACAACATGTAAGACGAGGTAAAAATCTGGGTTATTGGAATCCTCCACTGGCGAGCAGTCATCCTTCTCTGGCAGCCGTCGATGCAGCGCTTGATCCAGACCCGTCTGCCAGGCAGGCGGAAAGGTGGCGGTGAGGAGTGCGAGAGCGTCTTCACTGCCGTGATCTGCCGGGGGAGTTGTTTTTTCCAGCAGTGGCCTTGGCCGAGGCCAGTGCATGGTACAGGGAGTCAAAACTAGATAAGAATGGAATTTGTTTAGGCTTGGTGCGAGTAGTCATAGAATTTACCCGAACTATTCTATTGTCCATCCTGGTCCATTTTCCGAAACAGAGCCTCGAGCTTCCCCACGATGTTATCCAAAGTGCGGTTCACAACCACAGTCTGAGTCCTGACAGCCTCGAGCTTCCCCATGATGTTATCCAAAGTGCGGTTCACAACCACAGTCTGAGTCCCGACAGCTCTGCCCACTGCTTCAATTAATCCAGGCAGCATTGTGGGGCTGTGGACAGCTGCCCTTGTTCTCTCAATTTGTCGATAAACCAGGGCTATGCCCAATCCGATCAGCAATAGCCCCGTAATCAAGGTTCCGAAAAGAAAGATATCTTCAATATCCTCCACGGAAAGAGGCTCCAAGCACACGAGACGCCACTTCTCCCACGCGTCCATCGAATACCCGGCCGCCATCGTCCCGGCAGGACAATCGGGTTCCCGGAACCCACGCTTCTCTTCGAGAAGATGGTGTCAATTGCGTTGAGAGACCAGTTGATCAAATCCATGTTTTCAGCTGGAGAGCAGGGCAGAGAGAGTCTCTCAAGTGGAGAAAAGTAGACACAAGACGAGACTAAGAAGCACAAGCAGGCAAGGTCACGGGTAGGGAGAGGGAGGAAAAACACGTCCTACTCCGAGGACGGGCAGAGATTAAATTAAGTGCTGCTCATAAAATACCTACGGATGTCATTCTGTTGTTTTAATTTAGCATTGGTCAATATTACTTTCCTGAAAGAGACTGGTGGAATTCTCGCCTGCCGCAGGGGAGACCCGTGTGCGATTGCCGGGCAATGTGACATACTAGATCACTGTTAGACAATAATAAAGGATGCTTACCACTCTGTCCAAAGAGCCGCCTTGGGAGTTTCTGATCACTGTTTGGTCCATCATATACCGCCATCCAGGCAAGAGCTGAAATCAGCTATAGTCTTGCCTAGGACTGTAAACAAAAACAGACTAACGAAGCAGAGTGGGATTTACAAACCTGTTTCTCTCTCGCCGTTTGGACTGTCTTTGAAGCTGCTGCCACAGAAACAGTAATCTCATATATCAGTTTCTGATCACTGATTGGTCCACCTCACACCGCCCTCCAGGCAAAAAGCTGAAACCAGCTATAGTCTTGCCTAGGACTGTCAACAAAGACAGACTAACAAAGCAAAGTGGGATTTACAAACCTGTTTCTCTCTTCTGTGAGGACATATGCGTTCCTACCAGGACTTATTTAACTTATAACAACGACAAACAATGGTTCACTGCTAAACTCAGTAATCAAAGAGGAATTATTCTGAAAAGCTTCACACTCAGTTCTCTTCTAGTGGCACAGACTCTGTGTGGAAAGGTCTGAAAGACATGACCAATTACAAGACACCATCCCCCAGCATCCCCCACACCTGCCCTCAGTCAGCAGACGTCCAGGTGTTTGATTCAAGCACAATGGCACACCCCAGCCAAGAGGCGGGCATTGGTGGTTCAGTGGTAGAATTCTCGCCTGCCGCGCGGGAGACCCGGGTTCGATTCCCGACCGTAGCAGGCAGAAGCAGTGGCGGACGAAAACACAACCTGATTCAGCTGCTCTTAAAATTGAACTGGAAATTAAGTGCTGCTCATAAAATACCTACGGATGTCATTCTGTTGTTTTCATTTAGCATTGGTCAATATTACTTTCCTGAAAGAGACTGGTAGAAATCTCGCCTGCCGCGGGGGAGACCCGTGTGCGATTGCCGGGCAATGTGACATACTAGATCACTTTTAGACAATAATAAAGGATGCATACCACTCTGTCCAAAGAGCCGCCTTGGGAGTTTCTGATCACTGTTTGGTCCATCTCATACCGACCTCCAGGCAAAAGCTGAAACCAGCTATAGTCTTGCCTAGGACTGTAAACAAAGACAGACTAACGAAGCAGAGTGGGATTTACAAACCTGTTTCTCTCTCGCCGTTTGGACTGTCTTTGAAGCTGCTGCCACAGAAACCTCATATATCAGTTTCTGATCACTGTTTGGTCCATCATATACCGCCATCCAGGCAAGAGCTGAAATCAGCTATAGTCTTGCCTAGGACTGTAAACAAAAACAGACTAACGAAGCAGAGTGGGATTTACAAACCTGTTTCTCTCTCGCCATTTGGACTGTCTTTGAAGCTGCTGCCACAGAAACAGTAACCTCATATATCAGTTTCTGATCACTGATTGGTCCACCTCACACCACCCTCCAGGCAAAAAGCTGAAACCAGCTATAGTCTTGCCTAGGACTGTCAACAAAGACAGACTAACAAAGCAAAGTGGGATTTACAAACCTGTTTCTCTCTCACCGTTTGGACTGTCTTTGAAGCTGCTGCCACAGAAACGGTAACCTCATATATCAGTTTCTGATCACTGATTGGTCCATTTCATACCGCCCTCCAGGCAAAAGCTGATATCAGCTATAGTCTTGCCTAGGACTGTAAACAAAGACAGACTAACGAAGCAGAGTGGGATTTACAAACCTGTTTCTCTCTTCTGTGAGGACATATGCGTTCCTACCAGGACTTATTTAACTTATAACAACGACAAACAATGGTTCACTGCTAAACTCAGTAAACAAAGAGGAATTATTCTGAAAAGCCTCGCACTCAGTTCTCTTCTAGTGGCACAGACTCTGTGTGGAAAGGTCTGAAAGACATGACCAATTACAAGACACCATCCCCCAGCTTTGTGGCAAATCAACAACTGGCAGACGACCTGAACGAGTTTTACTGCAGGTATGAAAAGAAACCATTCTCACCTCCTGTAATCCCCCACACCTGCCCTCAGTCAGCAGACGTCCAGGTGTTTCACTCAAGCACAATGGCACACCCCAGCCAAGAGGCGGGCATTGGTGGTTCAGTGGTAGAATTCTCGCCTGCCGCGCGGGAGACCCGCGGCAGATTCCCGGCCGTAGCAGGCAGAAGCAGTGGCGGACGAAAACGCAACCTGATTTAGCTGCTCTTAAAATTGAACTGGAAATTAAGTGCTGCTCAAAAAATACCTACGGATGTCATTCTGTTGTTTTCATTTAGCATTGGTCAATATTACTTTCCTGAAAGAGAGAAAGGGAGACCCGTGTGCGATTGCCGGGAAATGTGACATACTAGATCACTGTTAGACAATAATAAAGGATGCTTACCACTCTGTCCAAAGAGCCGCCTTGGGAGTTTCTGATCACTGTTTGGTCCATCATATACCGCCATCCAGGCAAGTGCTGAAATCAGCTAGCAGTGAACCATCCAGGCAAGAGCTGAAATCAGCTATAGTCTTGCCTAGGACTGTAAACAAAGACAGACTAACGAAGCAGAGTGGGATTTACAAACCTGTTTCTCTCTCGCCGTTTGGACTGTCTTTGAAGCTGCTGCCACAGAAACGGCAACCTCATATATCAATTTCTGATCACTGTTTGGTCCATCATATACCGCCATCCAGGCAAGAGCTGAAATCAGCTATAGTCTTGCCTAGGATTATCAACAAAGACAGACTAACGAAGCAGAATTCTCGCCTGCCGCGCGGGAGACCCGGGTTCGATTCCCGGCCGTAGCAGGCAGAAGCAGTGGCGGACGAAAACGCAACCTGATTTAGCTGCTCTTGAAATTGAACTGGATATTAAGTGCTGCTCATAAAATACCTACGGATGTCATTCTGTTGTTTTAATTTAGCATTGGTCAATATTACTTTCCTGAAAGAGACTGGTGGAATTCTCGCCTGCCGCGGGGGAGACCCGTGTGCGATTGCCGGGCAATGTGACAATCAATCAATCAATCAATCATTTTTATTTATATAGCGCTTTTAACAACACAGGTTGCATCAAAGCACTGTACAGTATAATGACAGGGATGTATAATGACGAAAGTGACCAATTTCTTATTAAATGCAGAGACGGTCTCTGTAGTCAATTCAACGATAATCACTAGAAGTTAAGTGTCCCCAACCAAGCAAGCCAGAGGCGACAGCGGCAAGGAAACAAAACCCCATGCATATAGAATGGAGAAAAAAAAACCTTGGGAGAAACCAGACTCAGTTGGGGTCAGTTCTCCTCTGACCGGACGCCCAGCACTTAACTTCCAGTTCAATTTTAAACGCTGCTGTGTCAGGTAGTGTAAATGACTTTGTGTGTGTGTGTGTGTGTGTGTGCATCAGGATCTGGTGATCTGTCGGACGGGCATCTAGGTGTTCTGGTCTCTGATGAACATAATCTCTGGGTGCTGATCCACCATCTAGTCTGGATACAAACTGTGAAAACAGATTGAGAAAGAAACAGGACTAATATTAGCGTAGATGCCATTCTTTTTACGATGTCACAAGTACATCGTATTTTAGGAGTAGTGTTCCCGGTTCCAGCAAATCTAAGTAATGCAGCCTAAAAATCCTTTAACGGATTTGAATAATAAAAGGTGTGTTGGTGTGTTATGTGTAGGCTAAGTTAAAAGATGTGTCTTTAATCTAGATTTAAACTGGCAGAGTGTGTCTGCTTCCCGAACACAGTTAGGAGATAGTTCCAGAGTTTAGGTGCTAGATAGGAAAATGATCTGCCGCCATAGTTGATTTTGATATTCTAGGTATTATCAAATGGCCAGAGTTTTGAGAACGCAGCGGACGTGCAGGACTATAATGTGATAAGAGCTCGCTCAAGTATTGAGGAGCTAAACCATTCAGGGCTTTATAGGTAATTAATAAGATTTTAAAATCTATTCGATGTTTGATAGGGAGCCAGTGCAGTGTTGACAGAACCGGGCTAATATGATCATACTTCCTAGTTCTAGTAAGGACTCTGGCTGCTGCGTTTTGGACTAGCTGAAGTTTGTTTATTAAGCGTGCAGAACAACCACCCAATAAAGCATTGCAATAATCTAACCTTGAGGTCATAAACGCATGAATTAATATCTCTGCATTAGAGGTTGAAAGCATAGGTCGTAATTTAGATATATTTTTAAGATGGAAAAACGCAGTTTTACAGATGCTAGAAACATGATTTTCAAAGGAAAGATTGCGGTCAAACAGCACACCTAGGTTCCTAACTGATGATGAAGAATTAACAGAGCAGCCATCAAGTGATAGGCTGTGTTCTAGATTATTATATGTGGGGTTTTAGGTCCAATTATTAGCACCTCTGTTTTTTCAGAATTTAACATTAAGAAGTTACTCATCATCCAGCTTTTTATATCGACTATGCATTCTGTTAGATTATCAATTTGGTGTGTATCACCGGGCTGTGATGAAATATAGAGCTGAGTATCATCAGCATAGCAGTGAAAGCTAACACCATGACTCCTGATAATGTCTCCCAGAGGTAACATGTACAGGTTGAAAAGTAACGGTCCTAGCACTGAGCCTTGAGGAACTCCATATTTCACTTTTGATCGATATGATACCTCCTCATTTAATGCCACAAACTGATAGCGGTCAGATAGATATGATGTAAGCCATGCTAAGGCGCTTCCTCTAATGCCAACATAGTTTTCTAGTCTATCCAAGAGAATGTTGTGATCGATAGTATCGAATGCTGCGCTAAGATCTAATAGCACTAATAACGAGATAAAACCACGGTCAGATGATAGAAGCAGGTCATTAGTAACTCTAATGAGAGCAGTCTCAGTACTATGGTACGGTCTAAAACCTGATTGGAAATCCTCACAGACACCATTTTTTCTAAAAAGGAATACAGTTGTGAGGATACTACCTTTTTTCTAGTATCTTTGACAGAAAAGGGAGATTAGAGATTGGTCTGTAATTTACTAAGTCTTTGGGATCAAGATGTGGTTTCTTAATAAGAGGTTTAACTACAGCCAGTTTAAAGGTTTTGGGAACATAACCTAATGACAATGATGAATTAATAATGTTCAAAATAGGATCTATGACTTCTGGAAGCAGATCTTTTAATAGTTGAGATGGAATAGGGTCTAACATACATGTTGCTGGTTTAGATGATTTAACAAGTTTGTACAAGTCTTCTTCTCCTATAATAGAGAAAGAGTGTAATTTTTCCTTAGGGTTCTAAAGCTCACTATCTGATGTGAAACTGTAGTTGACGGCTGCATAGTTACAATTTTATCTCTGATGGTATCAATCTTAGAAGTAAAGAAATTCATGAACTCATTGCAGCTATACTCTTGGGGCATATTAGCACCTGCTGATGCTTTATTTTTGTTAATTTAGTCACTGTACTGAATAAATACCGGGGTTGTGTTTGTTTTCTTCTAAAAGGGATGAAAAATAATCAGATCTTGCTATTTTTAATGCTTTTCTGTATGACAGCATACTCTCCCGCCAGGCAATACTGAAAATACTTCTAATTTGTTTTTTCTCCACCTGCGCTCCATTTTCGGGCTGCTCTCTTTAGGGTGCGTGTGTTGTCATTATACCAAGGAGTCAGATTGTTTTCTTTTATCTTTTTCAAGTGCAAAGGAGCAACTGTATCTAAAGTGCTAGAAAAAAGAGAGTGCATAGTTTCTGTTACACCATCAAGTTTTTGCATCGTATTGGATGAACTAAGGAATTGAGATAAGTCAGGAAGGTTATTTAGAAAGCTTTCTTTTGTGGTGGAAGTGATGGTTCTACCATACTTGTAATAAGGTGCAGAGTTTACAGGTTTAGCTATACAGAGTTCACATAAGACTAGATAGTGATCTGAAATGTCATCACTACACAAATGACATACTAGATCACTGTTAGACAATAATAAAGGATGCATACCACTCTGTCCAAAGAGCCGCCTTGGGAGTTTCTGATCACTGTTTGGTCCATCTCATACCGACCTCCAGGCAAAAGCTGAAACCAGCTATAGTCTTGCCTAGGACTGTAAACAAAGACAGACTAACGAAGCAGAGTGGGATTTACAAACCTGTTTCTCTCTCGCCGTTTGGACTGTCTTTGAAGCTGCTGCCACAGAAACGGTAACCTCATATATCAGTTTCTGATCACTGTTTGGTCCATCTCATACCGACCTCCAGGCAAGAGCTGAAATCAGCTATAGTCTTGCCTAGGACTGTAAACAAAGACAGACTAACGAAGCAGAGTGGGATTTACAAACCTGTTTCTCTCTCACCGTTTGGACTGTCTTTGAAGCTGCTGCCACAGAAACGGTAACCTCATATATCAGATTCTGATCACTGTTTGGTCCATCATATACCGCCATCCAGGCAAGAGCTGAAATCAGCTATAGTCTTGCCTAGGACTGTAAACAAAGACAGACTAAGGAAGCAGAGTGGGATTCACAAACCTGTTTCTCTCCCACCGTTTGGACTGTCTTTGAAGCTGCTGCCACAGAAACGGTAACCTCATATATCAGTTTCTGATCACTGTTTGGTCCATTATATACCGCCATCCAGGCAAGAGCTGAAACCAGCTATAGTATTGCCTAGGACTATAAACAAAGACAGACTAACGAGGCAGAGCGGGATTTACAAACCTGTTTCTCGCTCGCCGTTTGGACTGTCTTTGAAGCTGCTGCCACAGAAACGGTAACCTCATATATCAGTTTCTGTGAGGACATATGCGTTCCTACCAGGACTTATTTAACTTATAACAACGACAAACAATGGTTCACTGCTAAACTCAGTAAACAAAGAGGAATTATTCTGAAAAGCTTCGCACTCAGTTCTCTTCTAGTGGCACAGCCTCTTTGTGGAAAGGTCTGAAAGACAAGACCAATTACAAGACACCATCCCCCAGCATTGTGGCAAATCAACAACTGGCAAACGACCTGAAGAGTTTTACTGCAGGTATGAAAAGAAACCATTCTCACCTCCTGTAATCCCCCACACCTGCCCTCAGTCAGCAGACGTCCAGGTGTTTGACTCAAGCACAATGGCACACCCCAGCCAAGAGGCGGGCATTGGTGGTTCAGTGGTAGAATTCTCGCCTGCCTCGCGGGAGACCCCGGTTCGATTCCCGGCCGTAGCAGGCAGAAGCAGTGGCGGACGAAAACGCAACCTGATTTAGCTGCTCTTAAAATTGAACTGGAAATTAAGTGCTGCTCATAAAATACCTACGGATGTCATTCTGTTGTTTTAATTTAGCATTGGTCAATATTACTTTCCTGAAAGAGACTGGTAGAATTCTCGCCTGCCGCGGGGGAGACCCGTGTGCGATTGCTGGGCAATGGTCCATCTCATTCCGACCTCCAGGCAAAAGCTGAAACCAGCTATAGTCTTGCCTAGGACTGTGAACAAAGACAGACTAACGAAGCAGAGTGGGATTTACAAACCTGTTTCTCTCTCGCCGTTTGGACTGTCTTTGAAGCTGCTGCCACAGAAACGGTAACCTCATATATCAGTTTCTGATCACTGATTGGTCCATTTCATACTGCCCTCCAAGCAAAAGCTGAAACCAGCTGTAGTCTTGCCTAGGACTGTCAACAAAGCCAGACTAACGAAGCAGAGTGGGATTCACAATCCTGTTTCTCTCCCACCGTTTGGACTGTCTTTGAAGCTGCTGCCACAGAAACGGTAACCTCATATATCAGTTTCTGTGAGGACATATGCGTTCCTACCAGGACTTATTTAACTTATAACAACGACAAACAATGGTTCACTGCTAAACTCAGTAAACAAAGAGGAATTATTCTGAAAAGCTTCGCACTCAGTTCTCTTCTAGTGGCACAGCCTCTTTGTGGAAAGGTCTGAAAGACAAGACCAATTACAAGACACCATCCCCCAGCATTGTGGCAAATCAACAACTGGCAGACGATCTGAAGAGTTTTACTGCAGGTAAAATTGAACTGGAAATTAAGTGCTGCTCATAAAATACCTACGGATGTCATTATGTTGTTTTAATTTAGAATTGGTCAATATTACTTTCCTGAAAGAGACTGGTAGAATTCTCGCCTGCCGCGGGGGAGACCCGTGTGCGATTGCTGGGCAATGTGACATACTAGATCACTGTTAGACAATAATAAAGGATGCATACCACTCTGTCCAAAGAGCCGCCTTGGGAGTTTCTGATCACTGTTTGGTCTTTGAAGCTGCTGCCACAGAAACGGTAACCTCATATATCAGTTTCTGATCACTGTTTGGTCCATCATATACCGCCATCCAGGCAAGAGCTGAAATCAGCTATAGTCTTGCCTAGGACTGTAAACAAAGACAGACTAAGGAAGCAGAGTGGGATTCACAAACCTGTTTCTCTCCCACCGTTTGGACTGTCTTGGAAGCTGCTGCCACAGAAACGGTAACCTCATATATCAGTTTCTGATCACTGTTTGGTCCATTATATACCGCCATCCAGGCAAGAGCTGAAACCCGCTATAGTATTGCCTAGGACTATAAACAAAGACAGACTAACGAGGCAGAGCGGGATTTACAAACCTGTTTCTCGCTCGCCGTTTGGACTGTCTTTGAAGCTGCTGCCACAGAAACGGTAACCTCATATATCAGTTTCTGATCACTGTTTGGTCCATCTCATACCGCCCTCCAAGCAAAAGCTGAAACCAGCTATAGTCTTGCCTAGGACTGTAAACAAAGACAGACTAACGAAGCAGAGTGGGATTTACAAACCTGTTTCTCTCTCGCCGTTTGGACTGTCTTTGAAGCTGCTGCCACAGAAACGGTAACCTCATATATCAGTTTCTGATCACTGTTTGGTCCATCATATACCGCCATCCAGGCAAGAGCTGAGATCAGCTATAGTCTTGCCTAGGACTGTAAACAAAGACAGACTAAGGAAGCAGAGTGGGATTCACAAACCTGTTTCTCTCCCACCGTTTGGACTGTCTTTGAAGCTGCTGCCACAGAAACGGTAACCTCATATATCAGTTTCTGATCACTGTTTGGTCCATCATATACCGCCATCCAGGCAAGAGCTGAAATCAGCTATAGTCTTGCCTAGGACTGTAAACAAAGACAGACTAAGGAAGCAGAGTGGGATTCACAAACCTGTTTCTCCCCACCGTTTGGACTGTCTTGGAAGCTGCTGCCACAGAAACGGTAACCTCATATATCAGTTTCTGATCACTGTTTGGTCCATTATATACCGCCATCCAGGCAAGAGCTGAAACCCGCTATAGTATTGCCTAGGACTATAAACAAAGACAGACTAACGAGGCAGAGCGGGATTTACAAACCTGTTTCTCGCTCGCCGTTTGGACTGTCTTTGAAGCTGCTGCCACAGAAACGGTAACCTCATATATCAGTTTCTGATCACTGTTTGGTCCATCTCATACCGCCCTCCAAGCAAAAGCTGAAACCAGCTATAGTCTTGCCTAGGACTGTAAACAAAGACAGACTAACGAAGCAGAGTGGGATTTACAAACCTGTTTCTCTCTCGCCGTTTGGACTGTCTTTGAAGCTGCTGCCACAGAAACGGTAACCTCATATATCAGTTTCTGATCACTGTTTGGTCCATCATATACCGCCATCCAGGCAAGAGCTGAGATCAGCTATAGTCTTGCCTAGGACTGTAAACAAAGACAGACTAAGGAAGCAGAGTGGGATTCACAAACCTGTTTCTCTCCCACCGTTTGGACTGTCTTTGAAGCTGCTGCCACAGAAACGGTAACCTCATATATCAGTTTTTGATCACTGTTTGGTCCATCATATACCGCCATCCAGGTAAGAGCTGAGATCAGCTATAGTCTTGCCTAGGACTGTAAACAAAGACAGACTAACGAAGCAGAGTGGGATTCACAAACCTGTTTCTCTCCCACCGTTTGGACTGTCTTGGAAGCTGCTGCCACAGAAACGGTAACCTCATATATCAGTTTCTGATCACTGTTTGGTCCATTATATCCCGACCTCCAGGCAAAAGCTGAAACCAGCTATAGTCTTGCCTAGGACTGTAAACAAAGACAGACTAACGAGGCAGAGCGGGATTTACAAACCTGTTTCTCTCTCGCCGTTTGGAATGTCTTTGAAGCTGTTGCCACAGAAACGGTAACCTCATATATCGGTTTCTGATCACTGATTGGTCCATTTCATACCGCCCTCCAAGCAAAAGCTGAAACCAGCTATAGTCTTGCCTAGGACTGTCAACAAAGACAGAATAACGAAGCAGAGTGGGATTCACAATCCTGTTTCTCTCCCACCGTTTGGACTGTCTTTGAAGCTGCTGCCACAGAAACGGTAACCTCATATATCAGTTTCTGTGAGGACATATGCGTTCCTACCAGGACTTATTTAACTTATAACAACGACAAACAATGGTTCACTGCTAAACTCAGTAAACAAAGAGGAATTATTCTGAAAAGCTTCGCACTCAGTTCTCTTCTAGTGGCACAGCCTCTGTGTGGAAAGGTCTGAAAGACAAGACCAATTACAAGACACCATCCCCCAGCATTGTGGCAAATCAACAACTGGCAGACGACCTGAAGAGTTTTACTGCAGGTATGAAAAGAAACCATTCTCACCTCCTGTAATCCCCCACACCTGCCCTCAGTCAGCAGACGTCCAGGTGTTTGACTCAAGCACAATGGCACACCCCTGCCAAGAGGCGGGCATTGGTGGTTCAGTGGTAGAATTCTCGCCTGCCGCGCGGGAGACCCGGGTTCGATTCCCGGCCGTAGCAGGCAGAAGCAGTGGCGGACGAAAACGCAACCTGATTTAGCTGCTCTTAAAATTGAACTGGAAATTAAGTGCTGCTCATAAAATACCTACGGATGTCATTCTGTTGTTTTAATTTAGAATTGGTCAATATTACTTTCCTGAAAGAGACTGGTAGAATTCTCGCCTGCCGCGGGGGAGACCCGTGTGCGATTGCTGGGCAATGTGACATACTAGATCACTGTTAGACAATAATAAAGGATGCATACCACTCTGTCCAAAGAGCCGCTTTGGGAGTTTCTGATCACTGTTTGGTCCATCTCATACCGACCTCCAGGCAAAAGCTGAAACCAGCTATAGTCTTGCCTAGGACTGTAAACAAAGACAGACTAACGAAGCAGAGTGGGATTCACAAACCTGTTTCTCTCCCACCGTTTGGACTGTCTTGGAAGCTGCTGCCACAGAAACGGTAACCTCATATATCAGTTTCTGATCACTGTTTGGTCCATTATATACCGCCATCCAGGCAAGAGCTGAAACCCGCTATAGTATTGCCTAGGACTATAAACAAAGACAGACTAACGAGGCAGAGCGGGATTTACAAACCTGTTTCTCTCTCGTTTGGACTGTCTTTGAAGCTGCTGCCACAGAAACGGTAACCTCATATATCAGTTTCTGATCACTGTTTGGTCCATCTCATACCGCCCTCCAGGCAAAAGCTGAAACCAGCTATAGTCTTGCCTAGGACTGTAAACAAAGACAGACTAACGAAGCAGAGTGGGATTTACAAACCTGTTTCTCTCTCGCCGTTTGGACTGTCTTTGAAGCTGCTGCCACAGAAACGGTAACCTCATATATCAGTTTCTGATCACTGTTTGGTCCATCATATACCGCCATCCAGGCAAGAGCTGAGATCAGCTATAGTCTTGCCTAGGACTGTAAACAAAGACAGACTAAGGAAGCAGAGTGGGATTCACAAACCTGTTTCTCTCCCACCGTTTGGACTGTCTTTGAAGCTGCTGCCACAGAAACGGTAACCTCATATATCAGTTTCTGATCACTGTTTGGTCCATTATATACCGCCATCCAGGCAAGAGCTGAAACCCGCTATAGTCTTGCCTAGGACTGTAAACAAAGACAGACTAACGAGGCAGAGCGGATCACTTACAAACCTGTTTCTCTCTCTTGCCGCTTGGACTGTCTTTGAAGCTGCTGCCACAGAAACGGTAACCTCATATATCAGTTTCTGATCACTGATTGGGCCATTTCATACCGCTCTCCAAGCAAAAGCTTAAACCAGCTATAGTCTTGCCTAGGACTGTCAACAAAGACAGAATAACGAAGCAGAGTGGGATTCACAATCCTGTTTCTCTCCCACCGTTTGGACTGTCTTTGAAGCTGCTGCCACAGAAACGGTAACCTCATATATCAGTTTCTGTGAGGACATATGCGTTCCTACCAGGACTTATTTAACTTATAACAACGACAAACAATGGTTCACTGCTAAACTCAGTAAACAAAGAGGAATTATTCTGAAAAGCTTCGCACTCAGTTCTCTTCTAGTGGCACAGCCTCTGTGTGGAAAGGTCTGAAAGACAAGACCAATTACAAGACACCATCCCCCAGCATTGTGGCAAATCAACAACTGGCAGACGACCTGAAGAGTTTTACTGCAGGTATGAAAAGAAACCATTCTCACCTCCTGTAATCCCCCACACCTGCCCTCAGTCAGCAGACGTCCAGGTGTTTGACTCAAGCACAATGGCACACCCCTGCCAAGAGGCGGGCATTGGTGGTTCAGTGGTAGAATTCTCGCCTGCCGCGCGGGAGACCCGGGTTCGATTCCCGGCCGTAGCAGGCAGAAGCAGTGGCGGACGAAAACGCAACCTGATTTAGCTGCTCTTAAAATTGAACTGGAAATTAAGTGCTGCTCATAAAATACCTACGGATGTCATTATGTTGTTTTAATTTAGCATTGGTCAATATTACTTTCCTGAAAGAGACTGGTAGAATTCTCGCCTGCCGCGGGGGAGACCCGTGTGCGATTGCTGGGCAATGTGACATACTAGATCACTGTTAGACAATAATAAAGGATGCATACCACTCTGTCCAAAGAGCCGCCTTGGGAGTTTCTGATCACTGTTTGGTCCATCTCATACCGACCTCCAGGCAAAAGCTGAAACCAGCTATAGTCTTGCCTAGGACTGTGAACAAAGACAGACTAACGAAGCAGAGTGGGATTTACAAACCTGTTTCTCTCTCGCCGTTTGGACTGTCTTTGAAGCTGCTGCCACAGAAACGGTAACCTCATATATCAGTTTCTGATCACTGTTTGGTCCATCATATACCGCCATCCAGGCAAGAGCTGAAATCAGCTATAGTCTTGCCTAGGACTGTAAACAAAGACAGACTAAGGAAGCAGAGTGGGATTCACAAACCTGTTTCTCTCCCACCGTTTGGACTGTCTTGGAAGCTGCTGCCACAGAAACGGTAACCTCATATATCAGTTTCTGATCACTGTTTGGTCCATTATATACCGCCATCCAGGCAAGAGCTGAAACCCGCTATAGTATTGCCTAGGACTATAAACAAAGACAGACTAACGAGGCAGAGCGGGATTTACAAACCTGTTTCTCTCTCGCCGTTTGGACTGTCTTTGAAGCTGCTGCCACAGAAACGGTAACCTCATATATCAGTTTCTGATCACTGTTTGGTCCATCTCATACCGACCTCCAGGCAAAAGCTGAAACCAGCTATAGTCTTGCCTAGAACTGTAAACAAAGACAGACTAACGAAGCAGAGTGGGATTTACAAACCTGTTTCTCTCTCACCGTTTGGACTGTCTTTGAAGCTGCTGCCACAGAAACGGTAACCTCATATATCAGTTTCTGATCACTGTTTGGTCCATCATATACCGCCATCCAGGCAAGAGCTGAGATCAGCTATAGTCTTGCCTAGGACTGTAAACAAAGACAGACTAAGGAAGCAGAGTGGGATTCACAAACCTGTTTCTCTCCCACCGTTTGGACTGTCTTTGAAGCTGCTGCCACAGAAACGGTAACCTCATATATCAGTTTTGATCACTGTTTGGTCCATCATATACCGCCATCCAGGTAAGAGCTGAGATCAGCTATAGTCTTGCCTAGGACTGTAAACAAAGACAGACTAACGAAGCAGAGTGGGATTCACAAACCTGTTTCTCTCCCACCGTTTGGACTGTCTTGGAAGCTGCTGCCACAGAAACGGTAACCTCATATATGGTCATATACAGTTTCTGATCACTGTTTGGTCCATTATATCCCGACCTCCAGGCAAAAGCTGAAACCAGCTATAGTCTTGCCTAGGACTGTAAACAAAGACAGACTAACGAGGCAGAGCGGGATTTACAAACCTGTTTCTCTCTCCGCTTTGGAATGTCTTTGAAGCTGTTGCCACAGAAACGGTAACCTCATATATCGGTTTCTGATCACTGATTGGTCCATTTCATACCGCCCTCCAGGCAAAAGCTGAAACCAGCTATAGTCTTGCCTAGGACTGTCAACAAAGACAGAATAACGAAGCAGAGTGGGATTCACAATCCTGTTTCTCTCCCACCGCTTGGACTGTCTTTGAAGCTGCTGCCACAGAAACGGTAACCTCATATATCAGTTTCTGTGAGGACATATGCGTTCCTACCAGGACTTATTTAACTTATAACAACGACAAACAATGGTTCACTGCTAAACTCAGTAAACAAAGAGGAATTATTCTGAAAAGCTTCGCACTCAGTACTCTCTTCTAGTGGCACAGCCTCTGTGTGGAAAGGTCTGAAAGACAAGACCAATTACAAGACACCATCCCCCAGCATTGTGGCAAATCAACAACTGGCAGACGACCTGAAGAGTTTTACTGCAGGTATGAAAAGAAACCATTCTCACCTCCTGTAATCCCCACACCTGCCCTCAGTCAGCAGACGTCCAGGTGTTTGACTCAAGCACAATGGCACACCCCAGCCAAGAGGCGGGCATTGGTGGTTCAGTGGTAGAATTCTCGCCTGCCGCGCGGGGAGACCCGGGTTCGATTCCCGGCCGTAGCAGGCAGAAGCAGTGGCGGACGAAAACGCAACCTGATTTAGCTGCTCTTAAAATTGAACTGGAAATTAAGTGCTGCTCATAAAATACCTACGGATGTCATTATGTTGTTTTAATTTAGCATTGGTCAATATTACTTTCCTGAAAGAGACTGGTAGAATTCTCGCCTGCCGCGGGGAGACCCGCAGCGATTGCTGGGCAATGTGACATACTAGATCACTGTTAGACAATAATAAAGGATGCATACCACTCTGTCCAAAGAGCCGCCTTGGGAGTTTCTGATCACTGTTTGGTCCATCTCATACCGACCTCCAGGCAAAAGCTGAAACCAGCTATAGTCTTGCCTAGGACTGTGAACAAAGACAGACTAACGAAGCAGAGTGGGATTTACAAACCTGTTTCTCTCTCGCGTTTGGACTGTCTTTGAAGCTGCTGCCACAGAAACGGTAACCTCATATATCAGTTTCTGATCACTGTTTGGTCCATCATATACCGCCATCCAGGCAAGAGCTGAAATCAGCTATAGTCTTGCCTAGGACTGTAAACAAAGACAGACTAAGGAAGCAGAGTGGGATTCACAAACCTGTTTCTCTCCCACCGTTTGGACTGTCTTTGAAGCTGCTGCCACAGAAACGGTAACCTCATATATCAGTTTCTGATCACTGTTTGGTCCATCATATACCGCCATCCAGGCAAGAGCTGAGATCAGCTATAGTCTTGCCTAGGACTGTAAACAAAGACAGACTAAGGAAGCAGAGTGGGATTCACAAACCTGTTTCTCTCCCACCGTTTGGACTGTCTTTGAAGCTGCTGCCACAGAAACGGTAACCTCATATATCAGTTTCTGATCACTGTTTGGTCCATTATATACCGCCATCCAGGCAAGAGCTGAAACCAGCTATAGTCTTGCCTAGGACTATAAACAAAGACAGACTAACGAGGCAGAGCGGGATTTACAAACCTGTTTCTCTTCGCCGTTTGGACTGTCTTTGAAGCTGCTGCCACAGAAACGGTAACCTCATATATCAGTTTCTGATCACTGTTTGGTCCATCTCATACCGCCCTCCAGGCAAAAGCTGAAACCAGCTATAGTCTTGCCTAGGACTGTAAACAAAGACAGACTAACGAAGCAGAGTGGGATTTACAAACCTGTTTCTCTCTCGCCGTTTGGACTGTCTTTGAAGCTGCTGCCACAGAAACGGTAACCTCATATATCAGTTTCTGATCACTGTTTGGTCCATCATATACCGCCATCCAGGCAAGAGCTGAGATCAGCTATAGTCTTGCCTAGGACTGTAAACAAAGACAGACTAAGGAAGCAGAGTGGGATTCACAAACCTGTTTCTCTCCCACCGCTTGACTGTCTTTGAAGCTGCTGCCACAGAAACGGTAACCTCATATATCAGTTTTTGATCACTGTTTGGTCCATCATATACCGCCATCCAGGCAAGAGCTGAGATCAGCTATAGTCTTGCCTAGGACTGTAAACAAAGACAGACTAACGAAGCAGAGTGGGATTCACAAACCTGTTTCTCTCCCACCGTTTGGACTGTCTTGGAAGCTGCTGCCACAGAAACGGTAACCTCATATATCAGTTTCTGATCACTGTTTGGTCCATTATATACCGCCCTCCAGGCAAAGCTGAAACCAGCTATAGTCTTGCCTAGGACTGTAAACAAAGACAGACTAACGAGGCAGAGCGGATTTACAAACCTGTTTCTCTCTCCCGCTTGGACTGTCTTTGAAGCTGCTTGCCACAGAAACGGTAACCTCATATATCAGTTTCTGATCACTGATTGGTCCATTTCATACCGCCCTCCAAGCAAAAGCTTAAACCAGCTATAGTCTTGCCTAGGACTGTCAACAAAGACAGACTAACGAAGCAGAGTGGGATTCACAATCCTGTTTCTCTCCCACCGTTTGGACTGTCTTTGAAGCTGCTGCCACAGAAACGGTAACCTCATATATCAGTTTCTGTGAGGACATATGCTTCCTACCAGGACTTATTTAACTTATAACAACGACAAACAATGGTTCACTGCTAAACTCAGTAAACAAAGAGGAATTATTCTGAAAAGCTTCGCACTCAGTTCTCTTCTAGTGGCACAGACTCTGTGTGGAAAGGTCTGAAAGACAAGACCAATTACAAGACACCATCCCCCAGCATTGTGGCAAATCAACAACTGGCAGACGACCTGAAGAGTTTTACTGCAGGTATGAAAAGAAACCATTCTCACCTCCTGTAATCCCCACACCTGCCCTCAGTCAGCAGACGTCCAGGTGTTTGACTCAAGCACAATGGCACACCCCAGCCAAGAGGCGGGCATTGGTGGTTCAGTGGTAGAATTCTCGCCTGCCGCGCGGGAGACCCGGTTCGATTCCCGGCCGTAGCAGGCAGAAGCAGTGGCGGGCGGATTTGAAAACGCAACCTGATTTAGCTGCTCTTAAAATTGAACTGGAAATTAAGTGCTGCTCATAAAATACCTACGGATGTCATTCTGTTGTTTTAATTTAGCATTGGTCAATATTACTTTCCTGAAAGAGACTGGTAGAATTCTCGCCTGCCGCTGGGAGACCTGTGCGATTGCTGGGCAATGTGACATACTAGATCACTGTTAGACAATAATAAAGGATGCATACCACTCTGTCCAAAGAGCCGCCTTGGGAGTTTCTGATCACTGTTTGGTCCATCTCATACCGACTCTCCAGGCAAAAGCTGAAACCAGCTATAGTCTTGCCTAGGACTGTAAACAAAGACAGACTAACGAAGCAGAGTGGGATTTACAAACCTGTTTCTCTCTCGCCGTTTGGACTGTCTTTGAAGCTGCTGCCACAGAAACGGTAACCTCATATATCAGTTTCTGATCACTGTTTGGTCCATCATATACCGCTTATCCAGGCAAGAGCTGAAATCAGCTATAGTCTTGCCTAGGACTGTAAACAAAGACAGACTAACGAAGCAGAGTGGGATTCACAAACCTGTTTCTCTCCCACCGTTTGGACTGTCTTGAAGCTGCTGCCACAGAAACGGTAACCTCATATATCAGTTTCTGATCACTGTTTGGTCCATTATATACACCGCCATCCAGGCAAGAGCTGAAACCAGCTATAGTCTTGCCTAGGACTGTAAACAAAGACAGACTAACGAGGCAGAGCGGGATTTACAAACCTGTTTCTCTCCCGCCGCTTTGACTGTCTTTGAAGCTGCTGCCACAGAAACGGTAACCTCATATATCAGTTTTTGATCACTGTTTGGTCCATTTCATACCGCCCTCCAGGCAAAAGCTGAAACCAGCTATAGTCTTGCCTAGGACTGTAAACAAAGACAGACTAACGAAGCAGAGTGGGATTTACAAACCTGTTTCTCTCTCACCGTTTGACTGTCTTTGAAGCTGCTGCCACAGAAACGGTAACCTCATATATCAGTTTCTGATCACTGTTTGGTCCATCATATACCGCTTCTCCAGGCAAGAGCTGAAACCAGCTATAGTCTTGCCTAGGACTGTAAACAAAGACAGACTAACGAAGCAGAGTGGGATTCACAAACCTGTTTCTCTCCCACCGCTTTGGACTGTCTTTGAAGCTGCTGCCACAGAAACGGTAACCTCATATATCAGTTTCTGATCACTGTTTGGTCCATCATATACCGCCATCCAGGCAAGAGCTGAGATCAGCTATAGTCTTGCCTAGGACTGTAAACAAAGACAGACTAACGAAGCAGAGTGGGATTCACAAACCTGTTTCTCTCCCACCGTTTGGACTGTCTTTGAAGCTGCTGCCACAGAAACGGTAACCTCATATATCAGTTTCTGATCACTGTTTGGTCCATTATATACCGCCACTCCAGGCAAAAGCAGCTGAAACCAGCTATAGTCTTGCCTAGGACTGTAAACAAAGACAGACTAACGAGGCAGAGGGGATTTACAAACCTGTTTCTCTCTCACCGCTTGGACTGTCTTTGAAGCTGCTGCCACAGAAACGGTAACCTCATATATCAGTTTCTGATCACTGTTGGTCCATTTCATACACCTGCTCCAGGCAAAAGCTGAAACCAGCTATAGTCTTGCCTAGGACTGTAAACAAAGACACAGACTAACGAAGCAGAGTGGGATTCACAAACCTGTTTCTCTCCACCGCTTGGACTGTCTTTGAAGCTGCTGCCACAGAAACGGGTAACCTCATATATCAGTTTTGATCACTGTTTGGTCCATCATATACCGCCATCCAGGCAAGAGCTGAGATCAGCTATAGTCTTGCCTAGGACTGTAAACAAAGACAGACTAACGAAGCAGAGGAAGCAGAGTGATTCACAAACCTGTTTCTCTCCCACCGTTTGGACTGTCTTGGAAGCTGCTGCCACAGAAACGGTAACCTCATATATCAGTTTCTGATCACTGTTTGGTCCATTATATACCGCCATCCAGGCAAGAGCTGAAACCCGCTATAGTCTTGCCTAGGACTGTAAACAAAGACAGACTAACGAGGCAGAGCGGGATTTACAAACCTGTTTGTTTCTCTCGCCGCTTGGACTGTCTTTGAAGCTGCTGCCACCACAGAAACGGTAACCTCATATATCAGTTTCTGATCACTGTTTGGTCCATCTCATACCGCCCTCCAGGCAAAAGCTGAAACCAGCTATAGTCTTGCCTAGGACTGTAAACAAAGACAGACTAACGAAGCAGAGTGGGATTTACAAACCTGTTTCTCTCTCGCCGTTTGGACTGTCTTTGAAGCTGCTGCCACAGAAACGGTAACCTCATATATCAGTTTCTGATCACTGTTTGGTCCATCATATACCGCCATCCAGGCAAGAGCTGAAATCAGCTATAGTCTTGCCTAGGACTGTAAACAAAGACAGACTAACGAAGCAGAGTGGGATTCACAAACCTGTTTCTCTCTCCCGCGCTTGGACTGTCTTTGAAGCTGCTGCCACAGAAACGGTAACCTCATATATCAGTTTTTGATCACTGTTTGGTCCATCATATACCGCCATCCAGGCAAGAGCTGAGATCAGCTATAGTCTTGCCTAGGACTGTAAACAAAGACAGACTAACGAAGCAGAGTGGGATTCACAAACCTGTTTCTCTCCCACCGTTTGGACTGTCTTGGAAGCTGCTGCCACAGAAACGGTAACCTCATATATCAGTTTCTGATCACTGTTTGGTCCATTATATACCGCCATCCAGGCAAGAGCTGAAACCAGCTATAGTCTTGCCTAGGACTGTAAACAAAGACAGACTAACGAGGCAGAGCGGGATTTACAAACCTGTTTCTCTCTCGCCGCTTGGACTGTCTTTGAAGCTGCTGCCACAGAAACGGTAACCTCATATATCAGTTTCTGATCACTGATTGGTCCATTTCATACCGCCTCCAGGCAAAAGCTGAAACCAGCTATAGTCTTGCCTAGGACTGTCAACAAAGACAGACTAACGAAGCAGAGTGGGATTCACAATCCTGTTTCTCTCCCACCGCTTGGACTGTCTTTGAAGCTGCTGCCACAGAAACGGTAACCTCATATATCAGTTTCTGTGAGGACATATGCGTTCCTACCAGGACTTATTTAACTTATAACAACGACAAACAATGGTTTACTGCTAAACTCAGTAAACAAAGAGGAATTATTCTGAAAAGCTTCGCACTCAGTTCTCTTCTAGTGGCACAGACTCTGTGTGGAAAGGTCTGAAAGACAAGACCAATTACAAGACACCATCCCCCAGCATTGTGGCAAATCAACAACTGGCAGACGACCTGAAGAGTTTTACTGCAGGTATGAAAAGAAACCATTCTCACCTCCTGTAATCCCCCACACCTGCCCTCAGTCAGCAGACGTCCAGGTGTTTGACTCAAGCACAATGGCACACCCCAGCCAAGAGGCGGGCATTGGTGGTTCAGTGGTAGAATTCTCGCCTGCCGCGCGGGAGACCCGGGTTCGATTCCCGGCCGTAGCAGGCAGAAGCAGTGGCGGACGAAAAACGCAACCTGATTTAGCTGCTCTTAAAATTGAACTGGAAATTAAGTGCTGCTCATAAAATACCTACGGATGTCATTCTGTTGTTTTAATTTAGCATTGGTCAATATTACTTTCCTGAAAGAGACTGGTAGAATTCTCGCCTGCCGCGGGGGAGACCTGTGTGCGATTGCTGGGCAATGTGACATACTAGATCACTGTTAGACAATAATAAAGGATGCATACCACTCTGTCCAAAGAGCCGCCTTGGGAGTTTCTGATCACTGTTTGGTCCATCTCATACCGACCTCCAGGCAAAAGCTGAAACCAGCTATAGTCTTGCCTAGACTGTAAACAAAGACAGACTAACGAAGCAGAGTGGGATTTACAAACCTGTTTCTCTCGCCGCTTTGGACTGTCTTTGAAGCTGCTGCCACAGAAACGGTAACCTCATATATCAGTTTCTGATCACTGTTTGGTCCATCATATACCGCCATCCAGGCAAGAGCTGAAATCAGCTATAGTCTTGCCTAGGACTGTAAACAAAGACAGACTAAGGAAGCAGAGTGGGATTCACAAAACTGTTTCTCTCCCACCGTTTGGACTGTCTTTGAAGCTGCTGCCACAGAAACGGTAACCTCATATATCAGTTTTTGATCACTGTTTGGTCCATCATATACCGCCATCCAGGCAAGAGCTGAGATCAGCTATAGTCTTGCCTAGGACTGTAAACAAAGACAGACTAACGAAGCAGAGTGGGATTCACAAACCTGTTTCTCTCCCACCGTTTGGACTGTCTTGGAAGCTGCTGCCACAGAAACGGTAACCTCATATATCAGTTTCTGATCACTGTTTGGTCCATTATATACCGCCATCCAGGCAAGAGCTGAAACCCGCTATAGTCTTGCCTAGGACTATAAACAAAGACAGACTAACGAGGCAGAGCGGGATTTACAAACCTGTTTCTCTCGCCGCTTGGACTGTCTTTGAAGCTGCTGCCACAGAAACGGTAACCTCATATATCAGTTTTTGATCACTGTTTGGTCCATCTCATACCGACCTCCAGGCAAAAGCTGAAACCAGCTATAGTCTTGCCTAGGACTGTAAACAAAGACAGACTAACGAAGCAGAGTGGGATTTACAAACCTGTTTCTCTCTCGCGCTTGGACTGTCTTTGAAGCTGCTGCCACAGAAACGGTAACCTCATATATCAGTTTCTGATCACTGTTTGGTCCATCATATACCGCCATCCAGGCAAGAGCTGAAATCAGCTATAGTCTTGCCTAGGACTGTAAACAAAGACAGACTAAGGAAGCAGAGTGGGATTCACAAACCTGTTTCTCTCCCACCGCTTGACTGTCTTTGAAGCTGCTGCCACAGAAACGGTAACCTCATATATCAGTTTTTGATCACTGTTTGGTCCATCATATACCGCCATCCAGGCAAGAGCTGAGATCAGCTATAGTCTTGCCTAGGACTGTAAACAAAGACAGACTAACGAAGCAGAGTGGGATTCACAAACCTGTTTCTCTCCCACCGTTTGGACTGTCTTGGAAGCTGCTGCCACAGAAACGGTAACCTCATATATCAGTTTCTGATCACTGTTTGGTCCATTATATCGCCATCTCCAGGCAAAAGCTGAAACCAGCTATAGTCTTGCCTAGGACTGTAAACAAAGACAGACTAACGAGGCAGAGCGGGATTTACAAACCTGTTTCTCTCTCGCCGCTTGGACTGTCTTTGAAGCTGCTGCCACAGAAACGGTAACCTCATATATCAGTTTCTGATCACTGATTGGTCCATTTCATACCGCCCTCCAGGCAAAAGCTGAAACCAGCTATAGTCTTGCCTTAGGACTGTCAACAAAGACAGACTAACGAAGCAGAGTGGGATTCACAATCCTGTTTCTCTCCCACCGCTTGGACTGTCTTTGAAGCTGCTGCCACAGAAACGGTAACCTCATATATCAGTTTCTGTGAGGACATATGCGTTCCTACCAGGACTTATTTAACTTATAACAACGACAAACAATGGTTCACTGCTAAACTCAGTAAACAAAGAGGAATTATTCTGAAAAGCTTCGCACTCAGTTCTCTTCTAGTGGCACAGACTCTGTGTGGAAAGGTCTGAAAGACAAGACCAATTACAAGACACCATCCCCAGCATTGTGGCAAATCAACAACTGGCAGACGACCTGAAGAGTTTTACTGCAGGTATGAAAAGAAACCATTCTCACCTCCTGTAATCCCCACACCTGCCCTCAGTCAGCAGACGTCCAGGTGTTTGACTCAAGCACAATGGCACACCCCAGCCAAGAGGCGGGCATTGGTGGTTCAGTGGTAGAATTCTCGCCTGCCGCGCGCTGGAGACCCGGTTCGATTCCCGGCCGTAGCAGGCAGAAGCAGTGGCGGATGAAAACGCAACCTGATTTAGCTGCTCTTAAAATTGAACTGGAAATTAAGTGCTGCTCATAAAATACCTACGGATGTCATTCTGTTGTTTTAATTTAGCATTGGTCAATATTACTTTCCTGAAAGAGACTGGTAGAATTCTCGCCTGCCGCTGGGGAGACCTGCAAAGCGATTGCTGGGCAATGTGACATACTACATCACTGTTAGACAATAATAAAGGATGCATACCACTCTGTCCAAAGAGCCGCCTTGGGAGTTTCTGATCACTGTTTGGTCCATCTCATACCGACTCTCCAGGCAAAAGCTGAAACCAGCTATAGTCTTGCCTAGGACTGTAAACAAAGACAGACTAACGAAGCAGAGTGGGATTTACAAACCTGTTTCTCTCTCGCCCGCTTGGACTGTCTTTGAAGCTGCTGCCACAGAAACGGTAACCTCATATATCAGTTTCTGATCACTGTTTGGTCCATCATATACCGCCATCCAGGCAAGAGCTGAAATCAGCTATAGTCTTGCCTAGGACTGTAAACAAAGACAGACTAACGAAGCAGAGTGGGATTCACAAACCTGTTTCTCTCCCACCGTTTGGACTGTCTTTGAAGCTGCTGCCACAGAAACGGTAACCTCATATATCAGTTTCTGATCACTGTTTGGTCCATCATATACCGCCATCCAGGCAAGAGCTGAGATCAGCTATAGTCTTGCCTAGGACTGTAAACAAAGACAGACTAACGAAGCAGAGTGGGATTCACAAACCTGTTTCTCTCCCACCGTTTGGACTGTCTTGGAAGCTGCTGCCACAGAAACGGTAACCTCATATATCAGTTTCTGATCACTGTTTGGTCCATTATATACCGCCATCCAGGCAAGAGCTGAAACCAGCTATAGTCTTGCCTAGGACTGTAAACAAAGACAGACTAACGAGGCAGAGCGGGATTTACAAACCTGTTTCTCTCTCGCCGTTTGGACTGTCTTTGAAGCTGCTGCCACAGAAACGGTAACCTCATATATCAGTTTTTGATCACTGTTTGGTCCATCATATACCGCCCTCCAGGCAAGAGCTGAAACCAGCTATAGTCTTGCCTAGGACTGTAAACAAAGACAGACTAACGAAGCAGAGTGGGATTCACAAACCTGTTTCTCTCTCCGCCGCTTGGACTGTCTTTGAAGCTGCTGCCACAGAAACGGTAACCTCATATATCAGTTTTTGATCACTGTTTGGTCCATCATATACCGCCATCCAGGCAAGAGCTGAAACCAGCTATAGTCTTGCCTAGGACTGTAAACAAAGACAGACTAACGAAGGCAGAGTGGATTTACAAACCTGTTTCTCTCTCACCGCTTTGGACTGTCTTTGAAGCTGCTGCCACAGAAACGGTAACCTCATATATCAGTTTCTGATCACTGTTTGGTCCATCTCATACCGCTCCCAGGCAAAAGCTGAAACCAGCTATAGTCTTGCCTAGACTGTAAACAAAGACAGACTAACGAGAGCAGAGTGGGATTTACAAACCTGTTTCTCTCTCACCGTTTGGACTGTCTTTGAAGCTGCTGCCACAGAAACGGTAACCTCATATATCAGTTTCTGATCACTGTTTGGTCCATCATATACCGCCATCCAGGCAAGAGCTGAAATCAGCTATAGTCTTGCCTAGGACTGTAAACAAAGACAGACTAACGAAGCAGAGTGGGATTTACAAACCTGTTTCTTTCTCGCCGTTTGGACTGTCTTTGAAGCTGCTGCCACAGAAACGGTAACCTCATATATCAGTTTTTGATCACTGTTTGGTCCATCATATACCGCCATCCAGGCAAGAGCTGAGATCAGCTATAGTCTTGCCTAGGACTGTAAACAAAGACAGACTAACGAAGCAGAGTGGGATTCACAAACCTGTTTCTCTCCCACCGTTTGGACTGTCTTGGAAGCTGCTGCCACAGAAACGGTAACCTCATATATCAGTTTCTGATCACTGTTTGGTCCATTATATACCGCCATCCAGGCAAGAGCTGAAACCCGCTATAGTCTTGCCTAGGACTGTAAACAAAGACAGACTAACGAGGCAGAGCGGGATTTACAAACCTGTTTCTCTCTCGCCGCTTGGACTGTCTTTGAAGCTGCTGCCACAGAAACGGTAACCTCATATATCAGTTTCTGATCACTGATTGGTCCATTTCATACCGCCTCCAGGCAAAAGCTGAAACCAGCTATAGTCTTGCCTAGGACTGTCAACAAAGACAGACTAACGAAGCAGAGTGGGATTCACAATCCTGTTTCTCTCCCACCGCTTGGGACTGTCTTTGAAGCTGCTGCCACAGAAACGGTAACCTCATATATCAGTTTCTGTGAGGACATATGCGTTCCTACCAGGACTTATTTAACTTATAACAACGATAAAACAATGGTTCACTGCTAAACTCAGTAAACAAAGAGGAATTATTCTGAAAAGCTTCGCACTCAGTTCTCTTCTAGTGGCACAGACTCTGTGTGGAAAGGTCTGAAAGACAAGACCAATTACAAGACACCATCCCCAGCATTGTGGCAAATCAACAACTGGCAGACGACCTGAAGAGTTTTACTGCAGGTATGAAAAGAAACCATTCTCACCTCCTGTAATCCCCACACCTGCCCTCAGTCAGCAGACGTCCAGGTGTTTGACTCAAGCACAATGGCACACCCCAGCCAAGAGGCGGGCATTGGTGGTTCAGTGGTAGAATTCTCGCCTGCCGCGCGGAGACCCGGTTCGATTCCCGGCCGTAGCAGGCAGAAGCAGTGGCGGATGAAAACGCAACCTGATTTAGCTGCTCTTAAAATTGAACTGGAAATTAAGTGCTGCTCATAAAATACCTAACGGATGTCATTCTGTTGTTTTAATTTAGCATTGGTCAATATTACTTTCCTGAAAGAGACTGGTAGAATTCTCGCCTGCCGCGGGGAGAGACCTGCAAAAGATTGCTGGGCAATGTGACATACTACATCACTGTTAGACAATAATAAAGGATGCATACCACTCTGTCCAAAGAGCCGCCTTGGGAGTTTCTGATCACTGTTTGGTCCATCTCATACCGACTCTCCAGGCAAAAGCTGAAACCAGCTATAGTCTTGCCTAGACTGTAAACAAAGACAGACTAACGAAGCAGAGTGGGATTTACAAACCTGTTTCTCTCTCGCCGCTTGGACTGTCTTTGAAGCTGCTGCCACAGAAACGGTAACCTCATATATCAGTTTCTGATCACTGTTTGGTCCATCATATACCGCCATCCAGGCAAGAGCTGAAATCAGCTATAGTCTTGCTCTAGGACTGTAAACAAAGACAGACTAACGGAAGCAGAGTGGGATTCACAAACCTGTTTCTCTCCCACCGTTTGGACTGTCTTTGAAGCTGCTGCCACAGAAACGGTAACCTCATATATCAGTTTCTGATCACTGTTTGGTCCATCATATACCGCCCTCCAGGCAAAAGCTGAAACCAGCTATAGTCTTGCCTAGGACTGTAAACAAAGACAGACTAACGAAGCAGAGTGGGATTTACAAACCTGTTTCTCTCTCGCCGTTTGGACTGTCTTTGAAGCTGCTGCCACAGAAACGGTAACCTCATATATCAGTTTCTGATCACTGTTTGGTCCATCATATACCGCCATCCAGGCAAGAGCTGAAATCAGCTATAGTCTTGCCTAGGACTGTAAACAAAGACAGACTAACGAAGCAGAGTGGGATTCACAAACCTGTTTCTCTCCCACCGCTTGGACTGTCTTTGAAGCTGCTGCCACAGAAACGGTAACCTCATATATCAGTTTCTGATCACTGTTTGGTCCATCATATACCGCCATCCAGGCAAGAGCTGAAATCAGCTATAGTCTTGCCTAGGACTGTAAACAAAGACAGACTAACGAGGCAGAGCGGGATTTACAAACCTGTTTCTCTCTCACCGTTTGGACTGTCTTTGAAGCTGCTGCCACAGAAACGGTAACCTCATATATCAGTTTCTGATCACTGATTGGTCCATTTCATACCGCCCTCCAGGCAAAAAAAGCTGAAACCAGCTATAGTCTTGCCTAGGACTGTCAACAAAGACAGACTAACGAAGCAGAGTGGGATTCACAATCCTGTTTCTCTCCCACCGCTTGGACTGTCTTTGAAGCTGCTGCCACAGAAACGGTAACCTCATATATCAGTTTCTGTGAGAGACATATGCGTTCCTACCAGGACTTATTTAACTTATAACAACGATAAACAATGGTTTACTGCTAAACTCAGTAAACAAAGAGGAATTATTCTGAAAAGCTTCGCACTCAGTTCTCTTCTAGTGGCACAGACTCTGTGTGGAAAGGTCTGAAAGACATGACCAATTACAAGACACCATCCCCAGCATTGTGGCAAATCAACAACTGGCAGACGACCTGAAAGAGTTTTACTGCAGGTATGAAAAGAAACCATTCTCACCTCCTGTAATCCCCACACCTGCCCTCAGTCAGCAGACGTCCAGGTGTTTGACTCAAGCACAATGGCACACCCCAGCCAAGAGGCGGGCATTGGTGGTTCAGTGGTAGAATTCTCGCCTGCCGCGCGGAGACCCGGGTTCGATTCCCGGCCGTAGCAGGCAGAAGCAGTGGCGGACGAAAACGCAACCTGATTTAGCTGCTCTTAAAATTGAACTGGAAATTAAGTGCTGCTCATAAAATACCTACGGATGTCATTCTGTTGTTTTAATTTAGCATTGGTCAATATTACTTTCCTGAAAGAGACTGGTAGAATTTCGCCTGCCGCCGCTGGGAGACCTGTGTGCGATTGCTGGGCAATGTGACATACTACATCACTGTTAGACAATAATAAAGGATGCATACCACTCTGTCCAAAGAGCCGCCTTGGGAGTTTCTGATCACTGTTTGGTCCATCTCATACCGACTCTCCAGGCAAAAGCTGAAACCAGCTATAGTCTTGCCTAGGACTGTAAACAAAGACAGACTAACGAAGCAGAGTGGGATTTACAAACCTGTTTCTCTCTCGCCGTTTGGACTGTCTTTGAAGCTGCTGCCACAGAAACGGTAACCTCATATATCAGTTTCTGATCACTGTTTGGTCCATCATATACCGCCATCCAGGCAAGAGCTGAAATCAGCTATAGTCTTGCCTAGGACTGTAAACAAAGACAGACTAACGAAGCAGAGTGGGATTCACAAACCTGTTTCTCTCCCACCGTTTGGACTGTCTTTGAAGCTGCTGCCACAGAAACGGTAACCTCATATATCAGTTTCTGATCACTGTTTGGTCCATTATATACCGCCATCCAGGCAAGAGCTGAAATCAGCTATAGTCTTGCCTAGGACTGTAAACAAAGACAGACTAACGAAGCAGAGTGGGATTTACAAACCTGTTTCTCTCTCCTTGTTTGGACTGTCTTTGAAGCTGCTGCCACAGAAACGGTAACCTCATATATCAGTTTCTGATCACTGTTTGGTCCATTCATACCCATCCAGGCAAAAGCTGAAACCAGCTATAGTCTTGCCTAGGACTGTAAACAAAGACAGACTAACGAAGCAGAGTGGGATTTACAAACCTGTTTCTCTCTCCACCGCTTTGGACTGTCTTTGAAGCTGCTGCCACAGAAACGTAACCTCCTCATATATCAGTTTCTGATCACTGTTTGGTCCATCATATACCGCCATCCAGGCAAGAGCTGAAACCAGCTATAGTCTTGCCTAGGACTGTAAACAAAGACAGACTAACGAAGCAGAGTGGGATTTACAAACCTGTTTCTCTCCCACCGCTTGGACTGTCTTTGAAGCTGCTGCCACAGAAACGGTAACCTCATATATCAGTTTCTGATCACTGTTTGTTCCATCATATACCGCCATCCAGGCAAGAGCTGAAACCAGCTATAGTCTTGCCTAGGACTGTAAACAAAGACAGACTAACGAAGCAGAGTGGGATTTACAAACCTGTTTCTCTCTCGCCGCTTGGACTGTCTTTGAAGCTGCTGCCACAGAAACGGTAACCTCATATATCAGTTTCTGATCACTGTTTGGTCCATCATATACCGCCATCCAGGCAAGAGCTGAAATCAGCTATAGTCTTGCCTAGGACTGTAAACAAAGACAGACTAACGAAGCAGAGTGGGATTCACAAACCTGTTTCTCTCCCACCGTTTGGACTGTCTTTGAAGCTGCTGCCACAGAAACGGTAACCTCATATATCAGTTTCTGATCACTGTTTGGTCCATTATATACCGCCATCCAGGCAAGAGCTGAAATCAGCTATAGTCTTGCCTAGGACTGTAAACAAAGACAGACTAACGAGGCAGAGCGGGATATACAAACCTGTTTCTCTCTCGCCGTTTGGACTGTCTTTGAAGCTGCTGCCACAGAAACGGTAACCTCATATATCAGTTTCTGATCACTGATTGGTCCATTTCATACCGCCCTCCAGGCTAAAGCTGAAACCAGCTATAGTCTTGCCTAGGACTGTCAACAAAGACAGACTAACGAAGCAGAGTGGGATTCACAATCCTGTTTCTCTCCCACCGTTTGGACTGTCTTTGAAGCTGCTGCCACAGAAACGGTAACCTCATATATCAGTTTCTGTGAGGACATATGCGTTCCTACCAGGACTTATTTAACTTATAACAACGACAAACAATGGTTTACTGCTAAACTCAGTAAACAAAAAGGAATTATTCTGAAAAGCTTCGCACTCAGTTCTCTTCTAGTGGCACAGGCACAGACTCTGTGTGAAAGGTCTGAAAGACATGACCAATTACAAGACACCATCCCCCAGCATTGTGGCAAATCAACAACTGGCAGACGACCTGAACGAGTTTTACTGCAGGTATGAAAAGAAACCATTCTCACCTCCTGTAATCCCCACACCTGCCCTCAGTCAGCAGACGTCCAGGTGTTTGACTCAAGCACAATGGCACACCCCAGCCAAGAGGCGGGCATTGGTGGTTCAGTGGTAGAATTCTCGCCTGCCGCGCGGGAGACCCGGGTTCGATTCCCGGCCGTAGCAGGCAGAAGCAGTGGCGGATGAAAACGCAACCTGATTTAGCTGCTCTTAAAATTGAACTGGAAATTAAGTGCTGCTCATAAAATACCTACGGATGTCATTCTGTTGTTTTAATTTAGCATTGGTCAATATTACTTTCCTGAAAGAGACTGGTAGAATTCTCGCCTGCCGCGGGGGAGACCTGCAGCGATTGCTGGGCAATGTGACATACTACATCACTGTTAGACAATAATAAAGGATGCATACCACTCTGTCCAAAGAGCCGCCTTGGGAGTTTCTGATCACTGTTTGGTCCATCTCATACCGACCTCCAGGCAAAAGCTGAAACCAGCTATAGTCTTGCCTAGGACTGTAAACAAAGACAGACTAACGAAGCAGAGTGGGATTTACAAACCTGTTTCTCTCTCGCCGCTTGGACTGTCTTTGAAGCTGCTGCCACAGAAACGGTAACCTCATATATCAGTTTCTGATCACTGTTTGGTCCATCATATACCGCCATCCAGGCAAGAGCTGAAATCAGCTATAGTCTTGCCTAGACTGTAAACAAAGACAGACTAACGAAGCAGAGTGGGATTCACAAACCTGTTTCTCTCCCACCGCTTGGACTGTCTTTGAAGCTGCTGCCACAGAAACGGTAACCTCATATATCAGTTTCTGATCACTGTTTGGTCCATTATATACCGCCATCCAGGCAAGAGCTGAAATCAGCTATAGTCTTGCCTAGGACTGTAAACAAAGACAGACTAACGAGGCAGAGTGGGATTTACAAACCTGTTTCTCTCTCACCGTTTGGACTGTCTTTGAAGCTGCTGCCACAGAAACGGTAACCTCATATATCAGTTTCTGATCACTTGTTTGGTCCATCTCATACCGCCATCCAGGCAAGAGCTGAAACCAGCTATAGTCTTGCCTAGGACTGTAAACAAAGACAGACTAACGAAGCAGAGTGGGATTTACAAACCTGTTTCTCTCTCGCCGCGCTTGGACTGTCTTTGAAGCTGCTGCCACAGAAACGGTAACCTCATATATCAGTTTCTGATCACTGTTTGGTCCATCATATACCGCCATCCAGGCAAGAGCTGAAATCAGCTATAGTCTTGCCTAGGACTGTCAACAAAGACAGACTAACGAAGCAGAGTGGGATTCACAAACCTGTTTCTCTCCCACCGTTTGGACTGTCTTTGAAGCTGCTGCCACAGAAACGGTAACCTCATATATCAGTTTTGATCACTGTTTGGTCCATCATATACCGCCATCCAGGCAAGAGCTGAGATCAGCTATAGTCTTGCCTAGGACTGTAAACAAAGACAGACTAACGAAGCAGAGTGGGATTCACAAACCTGTTTTTCTCCCCCGTTTGGACTGTCTTGGAAGCTGCTGCCACAGAAACGGTAACCTCATATATCAGTTTCTGATCACTGTTTGGTCCATTATATACCGCCATCCAGGCAAGAGCTGAAATCAGCTATAGTCTTGCCTAGGACTGTAAACAAAGACAGACTAACGAGGCAGAGCGGGATTTACAAACCTGTTTCTCTCTCGCCGCTTGGACTGTCTTTGAAGCTGCTGCCACAGAAACGGTAACCTCATATATCAGTTTCTGATCACTGATTGGTCCATTTCATACCGCCCTCCAGGCAAAAGCTGAAACCAGCTATAGTCTTGCCTAGGACTGTCAACAAAGACAGACTAACGAAGCAGAGTGGGATTCACAATCCTGTTTCTCTCCCACCGTTTGACTGTCTTTGAAGCTGCTGCCACAGAAACGGTAACCTCATATATCAGTTTCTGTGAGGACATATGCGTTCCTACCAGGACTTATTTAACTTATAACAACGACAAACAATGGTTTACTGCTAAACTCAGTAAACAAAGAGGAATTATTCTGAAAAGCTTCGCACTCAGTTCTCTTCTAGTGGCACAGACTCTGTGTGGAAAGGTCTGAAAGACATGACCAATTACAAGACACCATCCCCCAGCATTGTGGCAAATCAACAACTGGCAGACGACCTGAACGAGTTTTTACTGCAGGTATGAAAAGAAACCATTCTCACCTCCTGTAATCCCCACACCTGCCCTCAGTCAGCAGACGTCCAGGTGTTTGACTCAAGCACAATGGCACACCCCAGCCAAGAGGCGGGCATTGGTGGTTCAGTGGTAGAATTCTCGCCTGCCGCGCGGGAGACCCGGGTTCGATTCCCGGCCGTAGCAGGCAGAAGCAGTGGCGGACGAAAACGCAACCTGATTTAGCTGCTCTTAAAATTGAACTGGAAATTAAGTGCTGCTCATAAAATACCTACGGATGTCATTCTGTTGTTTTAATTTAGCATTGGTCAATATTACTTTCCTGAAAGACTGGTAGAATTCTCGCCTGCCGCTGGGAGACCCGTGTGCGATTGCTGGGCAATGTGACATACTAGATCACTGTTAGACAATAATAAAGGATGCATACCACTCTGTCCAAAGAGCCGCCTTGGGAGTTTCTGATCACTGTTTGGTCCATCTCATACCGACTTCTCCAGGCAAAAGCTGAAACCAGCTATAGTCTTGCCTAGGACTGTAAACAAAGACAGACTAACGAAGCAGAGTGGGATTTACAAACCTGTTTCTCTCTCGCCGCTTTGACTGTCTTTGAAGCTGCTGCCACAGAAACGGTAACCTCATATATCAGTTTCTGATCACTGTTTGGTCCATCATATACCGCCATCCAGGCAAGAGCTGAAATCAGCTATAGTCTTGCCTAGGACTGTAAACAAAGACAGACTAACGAAGCAGAGTGGGATTTACAAACCTGTTTCTCTCCCACCGTTTGGACTGTCTTTGAAGCTGCTGCCACAGAAACGGTAACCTCATATATCAGTTTCTGATCACTGTTTGGTCCATCATATACCGCCATCCAGGCAAGAGCTGAGATCAGCTATAGTCTTGCCTAGGACTGTAAACAAAGACAGACTAACGAAGCAGAGCGGGATTCACAAACCTGTTTCTCTCCCACCGCCGTTTGGACTGTCTTTGAAGCTGCTGCTGCACAGAAACGGTAACCTCATATATCAGTTTCTGATCACTGTTTGGTCCATTCATACCGCCATCCAGGCAAGAGCTGAAACCAGCTATAGTCTTGCCTAGGACTGTAAACAAAGACAGACTAACGAGGCAGAGTGGGATTTACAAACCTGTTTCTCTCTCGCCGCTTGGACTGTCTTTGAAGCTGCTGCCACAGAAACGGTAACCTCATATATCAGTTTCTGATCACTGTTTGGTCCATCTCATATACCGCCATCCAGGCAAAAGCTGAAACCAGCTATAGTCTTGCCTAGGACTGTAAACAAAGACAGACTAACGAAGCAGAGTGGGATTTACAAACCTGTTTCTCTCTCGCCGTTTGGACTGTCTTTGAAGCTGCTGCCACAGAAACGGTAACCTCATATATCAGTTTCTGATCACTGTTTGGTCCATCATATACCGCCATCCAGGCAAGAGCTGAAATCAGCTATAGTCTTGCCTAGGACTGTAAACAAAGACAGACTAACGAAGCAGAGTGGGATTCACAAACCTGTTTCTCTCCCCCGCTTGGACTGTCTTTGAAGCTGCTGCCACAGAAACGGTAACCTCATATATCAGTTTTTGATCACTGTTTGGTCCATCATATACCGCCATCCAGGCAAGAGCTGAGATCAGCTATAGTCTTGCCTAGGACTGTAAACAAAGACAGACTAACGAAGCAGAGTGGGATTCACAAACCTGTTTCTCTCTCGCCGTTTGGACTGTCTTGGAAGCTGCTGCCACAGAAACGGTAACCTCATATATCAGTTTCTGATCACTGTTTGGTCCATTATATACCGCCATCCAGGCAAGAGCTGAAACCAGCTATAGTCTTGCCTAGGACTGTAAACAAAGACAGACTAACGAGGCAGAGCGGGATTTACAAACCTGTTTCTCTCTCTCGCCGCTTGGACTGTCTTTGAAGCTGCTGCCACAGAAACGGTAACCTCATATATCAGTTTCTGATCACTGATTGGTCCATTTCATACCGCCCTCCAGGCAAAAGCTGAAACCAGCTATAGTCTTGCCTAGGACTGTCAACAAAGACAGACTAACGAAGCAGAGTGGGATTCACAATCCTGTTTCTCTCCCACCGTTTGGACTGTCTTTGAAGCTGCTGCCACAGAAACGGTAACCTCATAAATCAGTTTCTGTGAGGACATATGCGTTCCTACCAGGACTTATTTAACTTATAACAACGACAAACAATGGTTCACTGCTAAACTCAGTAAACAAAGAGGAATTATTCTGAAAAGCTTCGCACTCAGTTCTCTTCTAGTGGCACAGACTCTGTGTGGAAAGGTCTGAAAGACAAGACCAATTACAAGACACCATCCCCCAGCATTGTGGCAAATCAACAACTGGCAGACGACCTGAACGAGTTTTACTGCAGGTATGAAAAGAAACCATTCTCACCTCCTGTAATCCCCCACACCTGCCCTCAGTCAGCAGACGTCCAGGTGTTTGACTCAAGCACAATGGCACACCCCAGCCAAGAGGCGGGCATTGGTGGTTCAGTGGTAGAATTCTCGCCTGCCGCGCGGAGACCCGGTTCGATTCCCGGCCGTAGCAGGCAGAAGCAGTGGCGGACGAAAACGCAACCTGATTTAGCTGCTCTTAAAATTGAACTGGAAATTAAGTGCTGCTCATAAAATACCTACGGATGTCATTCTGTTGTTTTAATTTAGCATTGGTCAATATTACTTTCCTGAAAGAGACTGGTAGAATTCTCGCCTGCCGCTGGGACCTGTGTGTGCGATTGCTGGGCAATGTGACATACTAGATCACTGTTAGACAATAATAAAGGATGCATACCACTCTGTCCAAAGAGCCGCCTTGGGAGTTTCTGATCACTGTTTGGTCCATCTCATACCGACCTCCAGGCAAAAGCTGAAACCAGCTATAGTCTTGCCTAGGACTGTAAACAAAGACAGACTAACGAAGCAGAGTGGGATTTACAAACCTGTTTCTCTCTCGCCGTTTGGACTGTCTTTGAAGCTGCTGCCACAGAAACGGTAACCTCATATATCAGTTTCTGATCACTGTTTGGTCCATCATATACCGCCATCCAGGCAAGAGCTGAAATCAGCTATAGTCTTGCCTAGGACTGTAAACAAAGACAGACTAACGAAGCAGAGTGGGATTCACAAACCTGTTTCTCTCCCACCGTTTGGACTGTCTTTGAAGCTGCTGCCACAGAAACGGTAACCTCATATATCAGTTTTTGATCACTGTTTGGTCCATGATATACCGCCTTCCAGGCAAGAGCTGAGACCAGCTATAGTCTTGCCTAGGACTGTAAACAAAGACAGACTAACGAAGCAGAGTGGGATTCACAAACCTGTTTCTCTCCCACCGTTTGGACTGTCTTTGAAGCTGCTGCCACAGAAACGGTAACCTCATATATCAGTTTCTGATCACTGTTTGGTCCATTATATACCGCCATCCAGGCAAGAGCTGAAACCAGCTATAGTCTTGCCTAGGACTGTAAACAAAGACAGACTAACGAGGCAGAGTGGGATTTACAAACCTGTTTCTCTCTCGCCGCTTGGACTGTCTTTGAAGCTGCTGCCACAGAAACGGTAACCTCATATATCAGTTTCTGATCACTGTTTGGTCCATCTCATACCGCCATCCAGGCAAAAAGCTGAAACCAGCTATAGTCTTGCCTAGGACTGTAAACAAAGACAGACTAACGAAGCAGAGTGGGATTTACAAACCTGTTTCTCTCTCGCCGTTTGGACTGTCTTTGAAGCTGCTGCCACAGAAACGGTAACCTCATATATCAGTTTCTGATCACTGTTTGGTCCATCATATACCGCCATCCAGGCAAGAGCTGAAATCAGCTATAGTCTTGCCTAGGACTGTAAACAAAGACAGACTAACGAAGCAGAGTGGGATTCACAAACCTGTTTCTCTCCCACCGTTTGGACTGTCTTTGAAGCTGCTGCCACAGAAACGGTAACCTCATATATCAGTTTTTGATCACTGTTTGGTCCATCATATACCGCCATCCAGGCAAGAGCTGAGATCAGCTATAGTCTTGCCTAGGACTGTAAACAAAGACAGACTAACGAAGCAGAGTGGGATTCACAAACCTGTTTCTCTCCCACCGTTTGGACTGTCTTTGAAGCTGCTGCCACAGAAACGGTAACCTCATATATCAGTTTCTGATCACTGTTTGGTCCATTATATACCGCCATCCAGGCAAGAGCTGAAACCAGCTATAGTCTTGCCTAGGACTGTAAACAAAGACAGACTAACGAGGCAGAGCGGGATTTACAAACCTGTTTCTCTCTCGTTTGGACTGTCTTTGAAGCTGCTGCCACAGAAACGGTAACCTCATATATCAGTTTCTGATCACTGATTGGTCCATTTCATACCGCCCTCCAGGCAAAAGCTGAAACCAGCTATAGTCTTGCCTAGGACTGTCAACAAAGACAGACTAACGAAGCAGAGTGGGATTCACAATCCTGTTTCTCTCCCACCGTTTGGACTGTCTTTGAAGCTGCTGCCACAGAAACGCGGTAACCTCATATATCAGTTTCTGTGAGGACATATGCGTTCCTACCAGGACTTATTTAACTTATAACAACGACAAACAATGGTTTACTGCTAAACTCAGTAAACAAAGAGGAATTATTCTGAAAAGCTTCGCACTCAGTTCTCTTCTAGTGGCACAGACTCTGTGTGGAAAGGTCTGAAAGACAAGACCAATTACAAGACACCATCCCCAGCATTGTGGCAAATCAACAACTGGCAGACGACCTGAACGAGTTTTACTGCAGGTATGAAAAGAAACCATTCTCACCTCCTGTAATCCCCACACCTGCCCTCAGTCAGCAGACGTCCAGGTGTTTGACTCAAGCACAATGGCACACCCCAGCCAAGAGGCGGGCATTGGTGGTTCAGTGGTAGAATTCTCGCCTGCCGCGCGAGAGACCCGGGTTCGATTCCCGCCGTAGCAGGCAGAAGCAGTGGCGGACGAAACGCGCAACCTGATTTAGCTGCTCTTAAAATTGAACTGGAAATTAAGTGCTGCTCATAAAATACCTACGGATGTCATTCTGTTGTTTTAATTTAGCATTGGTCAATATTACTTTCCTGAAAGAGACTGGTAGAATTCTCGCCTGCCGCTGGGAGACCCGTGTGCGATTGCTGGGCAATGTGACATACTAGATCACTGTTAGACAATAATAAAGGATGCATACCACTCTGTCCAAAGAGCCGCCTTGGGAGTTTCTGATCACTGTTTGGTCCATCTCATACCGACCTCCAGGCAAAAGCTGAAACCAGCTATAGTCTTGCCTAGGGACTGTAAACAAAGACAGACTAACGAAGCAGAGTGGGATTTACAAACCTGTTTCTCTCTCGCCGTTTGGACTGTCTTTGAAGCTGCTGCCACAGAAACGGTAACCTCATATATCAGTTTCTGATCACTGTTTGGTCCATCATATACCGCCATCCAGGCAAGAGCTGAAATCAGCTATAGTCTTGCCTAGGACTGTAAACAAAGACAGACTAACGAAGCAGAGTGGATTCACAAACCTGTTTCTCTCCCACCGTTTGGACTGTCTTTGAAGCTGCTGCACAGAAACGGTAACCTCATATATCAGTTTCTGATCACTGTTTGGTCCATCATATACCGCCATCCAGGCAAGAGCTGAGATCAGCTATAGTCTTGCCTAGGACTGTAAACAAAGACAGACTAACGAAGCAGAGTGGGATTCACAAACCTGTTTCTCTCCCACCGTTTGGACTGTCTTGGAAGCTGCTGCCACAGAAACGGTAACCTCATATATCAGTTTCTGATCACTGTTTGGTCCATTATATACCGCCATCCAGGCAAGAGCTGAAACCAGCTATAGTCTTGCCTAGGACTGTAAACAAAGACAGACTAACGAGGCAGAGCGGGATTTACAAACCTGTTTCTCTCTCGCCGTTTGGACTGTCTTTGAAGCTGCTGCCACAGAAACGGTAACCTCATATATCAGTTTCTGATCACTGTTTGGTCCATTCTCATACCGCCCTCCAGGCAAAAGCTGAAACCAGCTATAGTCTTGCCTAGGACTGTAAACAAAGACAGACTAACGAAGCAGAGTGGGATTTACAAACCTGTTTCTCTCTCACCGTTTGGACTGTCTTTGAAGCTGCTGCCACAGAAACGGTAACCTCATATATCAGTTTCTGATCACTGTTTGGTCCATCATATACCGCCATCCAGGCAAGAGCTGAAATCAGCTATAGTCTTGCCTAGGACTGTAAACAAAGACAGACTAAGGAAGCAGAGTGGGATTCACAAACCTGTTTCTCTCCCACACCGTTTGGACTGTCTTTGAAGCTGCTGCCACAGAAACGGTAACCTCATATATCAGTTTTTGATCACTGTTTGGTCCATCATATACCGCCATCCAGGCAAGAGCTGAGATCAGCTATAGTCTTGCCTAGGACTGTAAACAAAGACAGACTAACGAAGCAGAGTGGGATTCACAAACCTGTTTCTCTCCCACCGTTTGGACTGTCTTGGAAGCTGCTGCCACAGAAACGGTAACCTCATATATCAGTTTCTGATCACTGTTTGGTCCATTATATACCGCCCTCCAGGCAAAAGCTGAAACCAGCTATAGTCTTGCCTAGGACTGTAAACAAAGACAGACTAACGAGGCAGAGCGGGATTTACAAACCTGTTTCTCTCTCGCCGTTTGGACTGTCTTTGAAGCTGCTGCCACAGAAACGGTAACCTCATATATCAGTTTCTGATCACTGATTGGTCCATTTCATACCGCCCTCCAGGCAAAAGCTGAAACCAGCTATAGTCTTGCCTAGGACTGTCAACAAAGACAGACTAACGAAGCAGAGTGGGATTCACAATCCTGTTTCTCTCCCACCGTTTGGACTGTCTTTGAAGCTGCTGCCACAGAAACGGTAACCTCATATATCAGTTTCTGTGAGGACATATGCGTTCCTACCAGGACTTATTTAACTTATAACAACGACAAACAATGGTTCACTGCTAAACTCAGTAAACAAAGAGGAATTATTCTGAAAAGCTTCGCACTCAGTTCTCTTCTAGTGGCACAGACTCTGTGTGGAAAGGTCTGAAAGACAAGACCAATTACAAGACACCATCCCCCAGCATTGTGGCAAATCAACAACTGGCAGACGACCTGAACGAGTTTTACTGCAGGTATGAAAAGAAACCATTTTCACCTCCTGTAATCCCCCACACCTGCCCTCAGTCAGCAGACGTCCAGGTGTTTGACTCAAGCACAATGGCACACCCCAGCCAAGAGGCGGGCATTGGTGGTTCAGTGGTAGAATCTCGCCTGCCGCGCGGGAGACCCGGTTCGATTCCCCCGGCCGTAGCAGGCAGAAGCAGTGGCGACGAAAACGCAACCTGATTTAGCTGCTCTTAAAATTGAACTGGAAATTAAGTGCTGCTCATAAAATACCTACGGATGTCATTCTGTTGTTTTAATTTAGCATTGGTCAATATTACTTTCCTGAAAGAGACTGGTAGAATTCTCGCCTGCCGCGGGGGAGATCCCTTTTGCGATTGCTGGGCAATGTGACATACTAGATCACTGTTAGACAATAATAAAGGATGCATACCACTCTGTCCAAAGAGCCGCCTTGGGAGTTTCTGATCACTGTTTGGTCCATCTCATACCGACCTCCAGGCAAAAGCTGAAACCAGCTATAGTCTTGCCTAGGACTGTAAACAAAGACAGACTAACGAAGCAGAGTGGGATTTACAAACCTGTTTCTCTCTCGCCGTTTGGACTGTCTTTGAAGCTGCTGCCACAGAAACGGTAACCTCATATATATCAGTTTTTGATCACTGTTTGGTCCATCATATACCGCCATCCAGGCAAGAGCTGAAATCAGCTATAGTCTTGCCTAGGACTGTAAACAAAGACAGACTAACGAAGCAGAGTGGGATTCACAACCTGTTTCTCTCCCACCGTTTGGACTGTCTTTGAAGCTGCTGCCACAGAAACGGTAACCTCATATATCAGTTTCTGATCACTGTTTGGTCCATTATATACCGCCATCCAGGCAAGAGCTGAGATCAGCTATAGTCTTGCCTAGGACTGTAAACAAAGACAGACTAACGAAGCAGAGTGGGATTCACAAACCTGTTTCTCTCTCGCCGTTTGGACTGTCTTTGAAGCTGCTGCCACAGAAACGGTAACCTCATATATCAGTTTCTGATCACTGTTTGGTCCATTATATACCGCCATCCAGGCAAAAGCTGAAACCAGCTATAGTCTTGCCTAGGACTGTAAACAAAGACAGACTAACGAGGCAGAGTGGGATTTACAACCTGTTTCTCTCGCCGTTTGACTGTCTTTGAAGCTGCTGCCACAGAAACGGTAACCTCATATATCAGTTTCTGATCACTGTTTGGTCCATCTCATACCGCCCTCCAGGCAAAAGCTGAAACCAGCTATAGTCTTGCCTAGGACTGTAAACAAAGACAGACTAACGAAGCAGAGTGGGATTTACAAACCTGTTTCTCTCTCGCCGCTTGGACTGTCTTTGAAGCTGCTGCCACAGAAACGGTAACCTCATATATCAGTTTCTGATCACTGTTTGGTCCATCATATACCGCCATCCAGGCAAGAGCTGAAATCAGCTATAGTCTTGCCTAGGACTGTAAACAAAGACAGACTAAGGAAGCAGAGTGGGATTCACAAACCTGTTTCTCTCCCACCGTTTGGACTGTCTTTGAAGCTGCTGCCACAGAAACGGTAACCTCATATATCAGTTTTGATCACTGTTTGGTCCATCATATACCGCCATCCAGGCAAGAGCTGAGAATCAGCTATAGTCTTGCCTAGGACTGTAAACAAAGACAGACTAACGAAGCAGAGTGGGATTCACAATCCTGTTTCTCTCCCACCGTTTGGACTGTCTTGAAAGCTGCTGCCACAGAAACGGTAACCTCATATATCAGTTTCTGATCACTGTTTGGTCCATTATATACCGCCATCCAGGCAAGAGCTGAAACCAGCTATAGTCTTGCCTAGGACTGTAAACAAAGACAGACTAACGAGGCAGAGCGGGATTTACAAACCTGTTTCTCTCTCGCCGTTTGGACTGTCTTTGAAGCTGCTGCCACAGAAACGGTAACCTCATATATCAGTTTCTGATCACTGATTGGTCCATTTCATACCGCCCTCCAGGCAAAAGCTGAAACCAGCTATAGTCTTGCCTAGGACTGTCAACAAAGACAGACTAACGAAGCAGAGTGGGATTCACAATCCTGTTTCTCTCCCACCGTTTGGACTGTCTTTGAAGCTGCTGCCACAGAAACGGTAACCTCATATATCAGTTTCTGTGAGGACATATGCGTTCCTACCAGGACTTATTTAACTTATAACAACGACAAACAATGGTTTACTGCTAAACTCAGTAAACAAAGAGGAATTATTCTGAAAAGCTTCGCACTCAGTTCTCTTCTAGTGGCACAGACTCTGTGTGGAAAGGTCTGAAAGACATGACCAATTACAAGACACCATCCCCCAGCATTGTGGCAAATCAACAACTGGCAGACGACCTGAACGAGTTTTACTGCAGGTATGAAAAGAAACCATTCTCACCTCCTGTAATCCCCCACACCTGCCCTCAGTCAGCAGACGTCCAGGTGTTTGACTCAAGCACAATGGCACACCCCAGCCAAGAGGCGGGCATTGGTGGTTCAGTGGTAGAATTCTCGCCTGCCGCGCGGGAGACCCGGGTTCGATTCCCGGCCGTAGCAGGCAGAAGCAGTGGCGGACGAAAACGCAACCTGATTTAGCTGCTCTTAAAATTGAACTGGAAATTAAGTGCTGCTCATAAAATACCTACGGATGTCATTCTGTTGTTTTAATTTAGCATTGGTCAATATTACTTTCCTGAAAGAGACTGGTAGAATTCTCGCCTGCCGCGGGGAGACCCGTGTGCGATTGCTGGGCAATGTGACATACTAGATCACTGTTAGACAATAATAAAGGATGCATACCACTCTGTCCAAAGAGCCGCCTTGGGAGTTTCTGATCACTGTTTGGTCCATCTCATACCGACCTCCAGGCAAAAGCTGAAACCAGCTATAGTCTTGCCTAGGACTGTAAACAAAGACAGACTAACGAAGCAGAGTGGGATTTACAAACCTGTTTCTCTCTCGCCGTTTGGACTGTCTTTGAAGCTGCTGCCACAGAAACGGTAACCTCATATATCAGTTTTTGATCACTGTTTGGTCCATCATATACCGCCATCCAGGCAAGAGCTGAAATCAGCTATAGTCTTGCCTAGGACTGTAAACAAAGACAGACTTAACGAAGCAGAGTGGGATTCACAAACCTGTTTCTCTCCCACCGTTTGGACTGTCTTTGAAGCTGCTGCCACAGAAACGGTAACCTCATATATCAGTTTTGATCACTGTTTGGTCCATCATATACCGCCATCATCAGGCAAGAGCTGAGATCAGCTATAGTCTTGCCTAGGACTGTAAACAAAGACAGACTAACGAAGCAGAGTGGGATTCACAAACCTGTTTCTCTCCCACCGTTTGGACTGTCTTGGAAGCTGCTGCCACAGAAACGGTAACCTCATATATCAGTTTCTGATCACTGTTTGGTCCATTATATACCGCCATCCAGGCAAGAGCTGAAACCAGCTATAGTCTTGCCTAGGACTGTAAACAAAGACAGACTAACGAGGCAGAGCGGGATTTACAAACCTGTTTCTCTCTCGCCGTTTGGACTGTCTTTGAAGCTGCTGCCACAGAAACGGTAACCTCATATATCAGTTTCTGATCACTGTTTGGTCCATCTCCATACCGCCCTCCAGGCAAAAGCTGAAACCAGCTATAGTCTTGCCTAGGACTGTAAACAAAGACAGACTAACGAAGCAGAGTGGGATTTACAAACCTGTTTCTCTCTCGCCGTTTGGACTGTCTTTGAAGCTGCTGCCACAGAAACGGTAACCTCATATATCAGTTTCTGATCACTGTTTGGTCCATCATATACCGCCATCCAGGCAAGAGCTGAGATCAGCTATAGTCTTGCCTAGGACTGTAAACAAAGACAGACTAAGGAAGCAGAGTGGGATTCACAAACCTGTTTCTCTCCCACCGCTTGGACTGTCTTTGAAGCTGCTGCCACAGAAACGGTAACCTCATATATCAGTTTTTGATCACTGTTTGGTCCATCATATACCGCCATCCAGGCAAGAGCTGAGATCAGCTATAGTCTTGCCTAGGACTGTAAACAAAGACAGACTAACGAAGCAGAGTGGGATTCACAAACCTGTTTCTCTCCCACCGTTTGGACTGTCTTTTGAAGCTGCTGCCACAGAAACGGTAACCTCATATATCAGTTTCTGATCACTGTTTGGTCCATTATATCCCGCCATCCAGGCAAGAGCTGAAACCAGCTATAGTCTTGCCTAGGACTGTAAACAAAGACAGACTAACGAGGCAGAGCGGGATTTACAAACCTGTTTCTCTCTCGCCGTTTGGACTGTCTTTGAAGCTGCTGCCACAGAAACGGTAACCTCATATATCAGTTTCTGATCACTGATTGGTCCATTTCATACCGCCCTCCAGGCAAAAGCTGAAACCAGCTATAGTCTTGCCTAGGACTGTCAACAAAGACAGACTAACGAAGCAGAGTGGGATTCACAATCCTGTTTCTCTCCCACCGTTTGGACTGTCTTTGAAGCTGCTGCCACAGAAACGGTAACCTCATATATCAGTTTCTGTGAGGACATATGCGTTCCTACCAGGACTTATTTAACTTATAACAACGACAAACAATGGTTCACTGCTAAACTCAGTAAACAAAGAGGAATTATTCTGAAAAGCTTCGCACTCAGTTCTCTTCTAGTGGCACAGACTCTGTGTGGAAAGGTCTGAAAGACAAGACCAATTACAAGACACCATCCCCCAGCATTGTGGCAAATCAACAACTGGCAGACGACCTGAACGAGTTTTACTGCAGGTATGAAAAGAAACCATTCTCACCTCCTGTAATCCCCACACCTGCCCTCAGTCAGCAGACGTCCAGGTGTTTGACTCAAGCACAATGGCACACCCCAGCCAAGAGGCGGGCATTGGTGGTTCAGTGGTAGAATTCTCGCCTGCACGCGCGGGAGACCGGGTTCGATTCCCGGCCGTAGCAGGCAGAAGCAGTGGCGGATGAAAACGCAACCTGATTTAGCTGCTCTTAAAATTGAACTGGAAATTAAGTGCTGCTCATAAAATACCTACGGATGTCATTCTGTTGTTTTAATTTAGCATTGGTCAATATTACTTTCCTGAAAGAGACTGGTAGAATTCTCGCCCCGCGGGGAGACCCGTGTGCGATTGCTGGGCAATGTGACATACTAGATCACTGTTAGACAATAATAAAGGATGCATACCACTCTGTCCAAAGAGCCGCCTTGGGAGTTTCTGATCACTGTTTGGTCCATCTCATACCGACCTCCAGGCAAAAGCTGAAACCAGCTATAGTCTTGCCTAGGACTGTAAACAAAGACAGACTAACGAAGCAGAGTGGGATTTACAAACCTGTTTCTCTCTCGCCGTTTGGACTGTCTTTGAAGCTGCTGCCACAGAAACGGTAACCTCATATATCAGTTTCTGATCACTGTTTGGTCCATCATATACCGCCATCCAGGCAAGAGCTGAAATCAGCTATAGTCTTGCCTAGGACTGTAAACAAAGACAGACTAACGAAGCAGAGTGGGATTCACAAACCTGTTTCTCTCCCACCGTTTGGACTGTCTTTGAAGCTGCTGCCACAGAAACGGTAACCTCATATATCAGTTTCTGATCACTGTTTGGTCCATCATATACCGCCATCCAGGCAAGAGCTGAGATCAGCTATAGTCTTGCCTAGGACTGTAAACAAAGACAGACTAACGAAGCAGAGTGGGATTCACAAACCTGTTTCTCTCCCACCGTTTGGACTGTCTTTGAAGCTGCTGCCACAGAAACGGTAACCTCATATATCAGTTTCTGATCACTGTTTGGTCCATTATATACCGCCATCCAGGCAAGAGCTGAAACCAGCTATAGTCTTGCCTAGGACTGTAAACAAAGACAGACTAACGAGGCAGAGCGGGATTTACAAACCTGTTTCTCTCTCGCCGTTTGGACTGTCTTTGGACTGCTTTGAAGCTGCTGCCACAGAAACGGTAACCTCATATATCAGTTTCTGATCACTGTTTGGTCCATCTCATACCGCCATCCAGGCAAAAGCTGAAACCAGCTATAGTCTTGCCTAGGACTGTAAACAAAGACAGACTAACGAAGCAGAGTGGGGGATTACAAACAAACCTGTTTCTCTCTCGCCGTTTGGACTGTCTTTGAAGCTGCTGCCACAGAAACGGTAACCTCATATATCAGTTTCTGATCACTGTTTGGTCCATCATATACCGCCATCCAGGCAAGAGCTGAGATCAGCTATAGTCTTGCCTAGGACTGTAAACAAAGACAGACTAAGGAAGCAGAGTGGGATTCACAAACCTGTTTCTCTCCCACCGTTTCGACTGTCTTTGAAGCTGCTGCCACAGAAACGGTAACCTCATATATCAGTTTTTGATCACTGTTTGGTCCATCATATACCGCCATCCAGGCAAGAGCTGAGATCAGCTATAGTCTTGCCTAGGACTGTAAACAAAGACAGACTAACGAAGCAGAGTGGGATTCACAAACCTGTTTCTCTCCCACCGTTTGGACTGTCTTGGAAGCTGCTGCCACAGAAACGGTAACCTCATATATCAGTTTCTGATCACTGTTTGGTCCATTATATACCGCCATCCAGGCAAGAGCTGAAACCAGCTATAGTCTTGCCTAGGACTGTAAACAAAGACAGACTAACGAGGCAGAGCGGGATTTACAAACCTGTTTCTCTCTCGCCGTTTGGACTGTCTTTGAAGCTGCTGCCACAGAAACGGTAACCTCATATATCAGTTTCTGATCACTGATTGGTCCATTTCATACCGCCCTCCAGGCAAAAGCTGAAACCAGCTATAGTCTTGCCTAGGACTGTCAACAAAGACAGACTAACGAAGCAGAGTGGGATTCACAATCCTGTTTCTCTCCCACCGTTTGGACTGTCTTTGAAGCTGCTGCCACAGAAACGGTAACCTCATATATCAGTTTCTGTGAGGACATATGCGTTCCTACCAGGACTTATTTAACTTATAACAACGACAAACAATGGTTTACTGCTAAACTCAGTAAACAAAGAGGAATTATTCTGAAAAGCTTCGCACTCAGTTCTCTTCTAGTGGCACAGACTCTGTGTGGAAAGGTCTGAAAGACAAGACCAATTACAAGACACCATCCCCCAGCATTGTGGCAAATCAACAACTGGCAGACGACCTGAAGAGTTTTACTGCAGGTATGAAAAGAAACCATTCTCACCTCCTGTAATCCCCACACCTGCCCTCAGTCAGCAGACGTCCAGGTGTTTGACTCAAGCACAATGGCACACCCCAGCCAAGAGGCGGGCATTGGTGGTTCAGTGGTAGAATTCTCGCCTGCCGCGCGGGAGACCCGGGTTCGATTCCCCGTAGCAGGCAGAAGCAGTGGCGGACGAAAACGCAACCTGATTTAGCTGCTCTTAAAATTGAACTGGAAATTAAGTGCTGCTCATAAAATACCTACGGATGTCATTCTGTTGTTTTAATTTAGCATTGGTCAATATTACTTTCCTGAAAGAGACTGGTAGAATTCTCGCCTGCCGCGGGAGACCCGTGTGCGCGATTGCTGGGCAATGTGACATACTACATCACTGTTAGACAATAATAAAGGATGCATACCACTCTGTCCAGAGCCGCCTTGGGAGTTTCTGATCACTGTTTGGTCCATCTCATACCGACCTCCAGGCAAAAGCTGAAACCAGCTATAGTCTTGCCTAGGACTGTAAACAAAGACAGACTAACGAAGCAGAGTGGGATTTACAAACCTGTTTCTCTCTCGCCGTTTGGACTGTCTTTGAAGCTGCTGCCACAGAAACGGTAACCTCATATATCAGTTTCTGATCACTGTTTGGTCCATCATATACCGCCATCCAGGCAAGAGCTGAAATCAGCTATAGTCTTGCCTAGGACTGTAAACAAAGACAGACTAACGAAGCAGAGTGGGATTCACAAACCTGTTTCTCTCCCACCGTTTGGACTGTCTTTGAAGCTGCTGCCACAGAAACGGTAACCTCATATATCAGTTTCTGATCACTGTTTGGTCCATCATATACCGCCATCCAGGCAAGAGCTGAGATCAGCTATAGTCTTGCCTAGGACTGTAAACAAAGACAGACTAACGAAGCAGAGTGGGATTCACAAACCTGTTTCTCTCCCACCGTTTGGACTGTCTTTGAAGCTGCTGCCACAGAAACGGTAACCTCATATATCAGTTTCTGATCACTGTTTGGTCCATTATATACACCGCCATCCAGGCAAGAGCTGAAACCAGCTATAGTCTTGCCTAGGACTGTAAACAAAGACAGACTAACGAGGCAGAGCGGGATTTACAAACCTGTTTCTCTCTCGCCGTTTGGACTGTCTTTGAAGCTGCTGCCACAGAAACGGTAACCTCATATATCAGTTTCTGATCACTGTTTGGTCCATCTCATACCGCCCTCCAGGCAAAAGCTGAAACCAGCTATAGTCTTGCCTAGGACTGTAAACAAAGACAGACTAACGAAGCAGAGTGGGATTCACAAACCTGTTTCTCTCCCACCGTTTGGACTGTCTTGGAAGCTGCTGCCACAGAAACGGTAACCTCATATATCAGTTTCTGATCACTGTTTGGTCCATCATATACCGCCATCCAGGCAAGAGCTGAGATCAGCTATAGTCTTGCCTAGGACTGTAAACAAAGACAGACTAACGAAGCAGAGTGGGATTCACAAACCTGTTTCTCTCCACCGCACAGACTGTCTTTGAAAGCTCTGAACAGAAACGGTAACCTCATTATCAGTTTCTGATCACTGCATGGTCCATCATATCCGCCATCCAGGCAAGAGCTGAAACTGCTATAGTCTTGCTGACTGTAAACAAAGACAGACTAACGAAATTCAGAGTGGGATTCACAAACCTGTTTCCTCAGTCAGCAGACGTCCAGGTCAAGCTGCTGCCACAAAACGCAACCTCATATATCAGTTTCTGGGCATTGTTTGGTTCATGCTTGCAGGCAAGAGCTGAGACCAGCTATAGTCTTGCCTAGGACTGTAAACAAAGACAGACTAACGAGGCAGAGCGTGGGATTCACAAACCTGTTTCTCTCCCACCGTTTGGACTGTCTTTGAAGCTGCTGCCACAAAACGGTAACCTCATATATCAGTTTTGATGATCACTGTTTGGTCCATTATATACGCCATCCAGGCAAGAGACCAGCTATAGTCTTGCCTAGGACTGTAAACAAAGACAGACTAACGAAGCAGAGTGGGATTTACAAACCTGTTTCTCTCTACATCCGTTTGGACTGTCTTTGAAGCTGCTGCCACAGAAACGGTAACCTCATATATCAGTTTCTGATCACTGTTTGGTCCATCTCATACCGCCATCCAGGCAAAAGCTGAAACCAGCTATAGTCTTGCCTAGGACTGTAAACAAAGACAGACTAACGAAGCAGAGTGGGATTTACAAACCTGTTTCTCTCTCCACCGTTTGGACTGTCTTTGAAGCTGCTGCCACAGAAACGGTAACCTCATATATCAGTTTCTGATCACTGTTTGGTCCATCATATACCGCCATCCAGGCAAGAGCTGAAATCAGCTATAGTCTTGCCTAGGACTGTAAAAACAAAGACAGACTAACGAAGCAGAGTGGGATTCACAAACCTGTTTCTCTCCCACCGTTTGGACTGTCTTTGAAGCTGCTGCCACAGAAACGGTAACCTCATATATCAGTTTTTGATCACTGTTTGGTCCATCATATACCGCCATCCAGGCAAGAGCTGAGATCAGCTATAGTCTTGCCTAGGACTGTAAACAAAGACAGACTAACGAAGCAGAGTGGGATTCACAAACCTGTTTCTCTCCCACCGTTTGGACTGTCTTGGAAGCTGCTGCCACAGAAACGGTAACCTCATATATCAGTTTCTGATCACTGTTTGGTCCATTATATACCGCCATCCAGGCAAGAGCTGAAACCAGCTATAGTCTTGCCTAGGACTGTAAACAAAGACAGACTAACGAGGCAGAGCGGGATTTACAAACCTGTTTCTCTCGCCGTTTGGACTGTCTTTGAAGCTGCTGCCACAGAAACGGTAACCTCATATATCAGTTTCTGATCACTGATTGGTCCATTTCATACCGCCCTCCAGGCAAAAAAGCTGAAACCAGCTATAGTCTTGCCTAGGACTGTCAACAAAGACAGACTAACGAAGCAGAGTGGGATTCACAATCCTGTTTCTCTCCCACCGTTTGGACTGTCTTTGAAGCTGCTGCCACAGAAACGGTAACCTCATATATCAGTTTCTGTGAGGACATATGCGTTCCTACCAGGACTTATTTAACTTATAACAACGACAAACAATGGTTTACTGCTAAACTCAGTAAACAAAGAGGAATTATTCTGAAAAGCTTCGCACTCAGTTCTCTTCTAGTGGCACAGACTCTGTGTGGAAAGGTCTGAAAGACATGACCAATTACAAGACACCATCCCCCAGCATTGTGGCAAATCAACAACTGGCAGACGACCTGAACGAGTTTTACTGCAGGTATGAAAAGAAACCATTCTCACCTCCTGTAATCCCCACACCTGCCCTCAGTCAGCAGACGTCCAGGTGTTTGACTCAAGCACAATGGCACCCCAGCCAAGAGGCGGGCATTGGTGGTTCAGTGGTAGAATTCTCGCCTGCACGCGCGGGAGACCCGGTTCGATTCCCGCCGTAGCAGGCAGAAGCAGTGGCGGATGAAAACGCAACCTGATTTAGCTGCTCTTAAAATTGAACTGGAAATTAAGTGCTGCTCATAAAATACCTACGGATGTCATTCTGTTGTTTTAATTTAGCATTGGTCAATATTACTTTCCTGAAAGAGACTGGTAGAATTCTCGCCTGCCGCGGGGAGACCCGTGTGCGATTGCTGGGCAATGTGACATACTAGATCACTGTTAGACAATAATAAAGGATGCATACCACTCTGTCCAAAGAGCCGCCTTGGGAGTTTCTGATCACTGTTTGGTCCATCTCATACCGACCTCCAGGCAAAAGCTGAAACCAGCTATAGTCTTGCCTAGGACTGTAAACAAAGACAGACTAACGAAGCAGAGTGGGATTTACAAACCTGTTTCTCTCTCCGTTTGGACTGTCTTTGAAGCTGCTGCCACAGAAACGGTAACCTCATATATCAGTTTCTGATCACTGTTTGGTCCATCATATACCGCCATCCAGGCAAGAGCTGAAATCAGCTATAGTCTTGCCTAGGACTGTAAACAAAGACAGACTAACGAAGAAGCAGAGTGGGATTCACAAACCTGTTTCTCTCCACCGTTTGGACTGTCTTTGAAGCTGCTGCCACAGAAACGGTAACCTCATATATCAGTTTCTGATCACTGTTTGGTCCATTATATACCGCCATCCAGGCAAGAGCTGAAACAGCTATAGTCTTGCCTAGGACTGTAAACAAAGACAGACTAACGAAGCAGAGTGGGATTCACAAACCTGTTTCTCTCCCACCGTTTGGACTGTCTTTGAAGCTGCTGCCACAGAAACGGTAACCTCATATATCAGTTTCTGATCACTGTTTGGTCCATTATATACCGCCATCCAGGCAAGAGCTGAAACCAGCTAGTAGTCTTGCTAGGACTGTAAACAAAGACAGACTAACGAAGCAGAGTGGGATTTACAAACCTGTTTCTCTCGCCGTTTGGACTGTCTTTGAAGCTGCTGCCACAGAAACGGTAACCTCATATATCAGTTTCTGATCACTGTTTGGTCCATTTCATACCGCCCTCCAGGCAAAAGCTGAAACCAGCTATAGTCTTGCCTAGGACTGTAAACAAAGACAGACTAACGAAGCAGAGTGGGATTTACAAACCTGTTTCTCTCTCGCCGTTTGGACTGTCTTTGAAGCTGCTGCCACAGAAACGGTAACCTCATATATCAGTTTCTGATCACTGTTTGGTCCATCATATACCGCCATCCAGGCAAGAGCTGAGATCAGCTATAGTCTTGCCTAGGACTGTAAACAAAGACAGACTAAGAAAGCAGAGTGGGATTCACAAACCTGTTTCTCTCCCACCGTTTGGACTGTCTTTGAAGCTGCTGCCACAGAAACGGTAACCTCATATATCAGTTTTTGATCACTGTTTGGTCCATCATATACCGCCATCCAGGCAAGAGCTGAGATCAGCTATAGTCTTGCCTAGGACTGTAAACAAAGACAGACTAACGAAGCAGAGTGGGATTCACAAACCTGTTTCTCTCCCACCGTTTGGACTGTCTTGGAAGCTGCTGCCACAGAAACGGTAACCTCATATATCAGTTTCTGATCACTGTTTGGTCCATTATATACCGCCATCCAGGCAAGAGCTGAAACCAGCTATAGTCTTGCCTAGGACTGTAAACAAAGACAGACTAACGAGGCAGAGCGGGATTTACAAACCTGTTTCTCTCTCCCGTTTGGACTGTCTTTGAAGCTGCTGCCACAGAAACGGTAACCTCATATATCAGTTTCTGATCACTGATTGGTCCATTTCATACCGCCCTCCAGGCAAAAGCTGAAACCAGCTATAGTCTTGCCTAGGACTGTCAACAAAGACAGACTAACGAAGCAGAGTGGGATTCACAATCCTGTTTCTCTCCCACCGTTTGGACTGTCTTTGAAGCTGCTGCCACAGAAACGGTAACCTCATATATCAGTTTCTGTGAGGACATATGCGTTCCTACCAGGACTTATTTAACTTATAACAACGACAAACAATGGTTTACTGCTAAACTCAGTAAACAAAGAGGAATTATTCTGAAAAGCTTCGCACTCAGTTCTCTTCTAGTGGCACAGACTCTGTGTGGAAAGGTCTGAAAGACATGACCAATTACAAGACACCATCCCCCAGCATTGTGGCAAATCAACAACTGGCAGACGACCTGAAGAGTTTTACTGCAGGTATGAAAAGAAACCATTCTCACCTCCTGTAATCCCCCACACCTGCCCTCAGTCAGCAGACGTCCAGGTGTTTGACTCAAGCACAATGGCACACCCCAGCCAAGAGGCGGGCATTGGTGGTTCAGTGGTAGAATTCTCGCCTGCCGCGCGGGAGACCCCGATTCCCGGCCGTAGCAGGCAGAAGCAGTGGCGGATGAAAACGCAACCTGATTTAGCTGCTCTTAAAATTGAACTGGAAATTAAGTGCTGCTCATAAAATACCTACGGATGTCATTCTGTTGTTTTAATTTAGCATTGGTCAATATTACTTTCCTGAAAGAGACTGGTAGAATTCTCGCCTGCCGCGGGGGAGACCCGTGTGCGATTGCTGGGCAATGTGACATACTACATCACTGTTAGACAATAATAAAGGATGCATACCACTCTGTCCAAAGAGCCGCCTTGGGAGTTTCTGATCACTGTTTGGTCCATCTCATACCGACCTCCAGGCAAAAGCTGAAACCAGCTATAGTCTTGCCTAGGACTGTAAACAAAGACAGACTAACGAAGCAGAGTGGGATTTACAAACCTGTTTCTCTCTCGCCGTTTGGACTGTCTTTGAAGCTGCTGCCACAGAAACGGTAACCTCATATATCAGTTTCTGATCACTGTTTGGTCCATCATATACCGCCATCCAGGCAAGAGCTGAAATCAGCTATAGTCTTGCCTAGGACTGTAAACAAAGACAGACTAACGAAGCAGAGTGGGATTCACAAACCTGTTTCTCTCCCACCGTTTGGACTGTCTTTGAAGCTGCTGCCACAGAAACGGTAACCTCATATATCAGTTTCTGATCACTGTTTGGTCCATCATATACCGCCATCCAGGCAAGAGCTGAAATCAGCTATAGTCTTGCCTAGGACTGTAAACAAAGACAGACTAACGAAGCAGAGTGGGATTCACAAACCTGTTTCTCTCTCGCCGTTTGGACTGTCTTTGAAGCTGCTGCCACAGAAACGGTAACCTCATATATCAGTTTCTGATCACTGTTTGGTCCATCATATACCGCCATCCAGGCAAGAGCTGAAACCAGCTATAGTCTTGCCTAGGACTGTAAACAAAGACAGACTAACGAAGCAGAGTGGGATTCACAAACCTGTTTCTCTCTCGCCGTTTGGACTGTCTTTGAAGCTGCTGCCACAGAAACGGTAACCTCATATATCAGTTTCTGATCACTGTTTGGTCCATCATATACCGCCATCCAGGCAAGAGCTGAAACCAGCTATAGTCTTGCCTAGGACTGTAAACAAAGACAGACTAACGAAGCAGAGTGGGATTCACAAACCTGTTTCTCTCTCACACCGTTTGGACTGTCTTTGAAGCTGCTGCCACAGAAACGGTAACCTCATATATCAGTTTCTGATCACTGATTGGTCCATTTCATACCGCCCTCCAGGCAAAAGCTGAAACCAGCTATAGTCTTGCCTAGGACTGTCAACAAAGACAGACTAACGAAGCAGAGTGGGATTCACAATCCTGTTTCTCTCCCACCGTTTGGACTGTCTTTGAAGCTGCTGCCACAGAAACGGTAACCTCATATATCAGTTTCTGTGAGGACATATGCTGTTCCTACCAGGACTTATTTAACTTATAACAACGACAAACAATGGTTTACTGCTAAACTCAGTAAACAAAGAGGAATTATTCTGAAAAGCTTCGCACTCAGTTCTCTTCTAGTGGCACAGACTCTGTGTGGAAAGGTCTGAAAGACATGACCAATTACAAGACACCATCCCCCAGCATTGTGGCAAATCAACAACTGGCAGACGACCTGAACGAGTTTTACTGCAGGTATGAAAAGAAACCATTCTCACCTCCTGTAATCCCCACACCTGCCCTCAGTCAGCAGACGTCCAGGTGTTTGACTCAAGCACAATGGCACACCCCAGCCAAGAGGCGGGCATTGGTGGTTCAGTGGTAGATTTCTCGCCTGCCGCGTTCGATTCCCGGCCGTAGCAGGCAGAAGCAGTGGCGGACGAAAACGCAACCTGATTTAGCTGCTCTTAAAATTGAACTGGAAATTAAGTGCTGCTCATAAAATACCTACGGATGTCATTCTGTTGTTTTAATTTAGCATTGGTCAATATTACTTTCCTGAAAGAGACTGGTAGAATTCTCGCCTGCCGCGGGAGACCCGTGTCGATTGCTGGGCAATGTGACATACTACATCACTGTTAGACAATAATAAAGGATGCATACCACTCTGTCCAAAGAGCCGCCTTGGGAGTTTCTGATCACTGTTTGGTCCATCTCATACCGACCTCCAGGCAAAAGCTGAAACCAGCTATAGTCTTGCCTAGGACTGTAAACAAAGACAGACTAACGAAGCAGAGTGGGATTTACAAACCTGTTTCTCTCTCGCCGTTTGGACTGTCTTTGAAGCTGCTGCCACAGAAACGGTAACCTCATATATCAGTTTTGATCACTGTTTGGTCCATCATATACCGCCATCCAGGCAAGAGCTGAAATCAGCTATAGTCTTGCCTAGGACTGTAAACAAAGACAGACTAACGAAGCAGAGTGGGATTCACAAACCTGTTTCTCTCCCACCGTTTGGACTGTCTTTGAAGCTGCTGCCACAGAAACGGTAACCTCATATATCAGTTTCTGATCACTGTTTGGTCCATTATATACCGCCATCCAGGCAAGAGCTGAAACCAGCTATAGTCTTGCCTAGGACTGTAAACAAAGACAGACTAACGAGGCAGAGCGGGATTTACAAACCTGTTTCTCTCTCGCCGTTTGGACTGTCTTTGAAGCTGCTGCCACAGAAACGGTAACCTCATATATCAGTTTCTGATCACTGATTGGTCCATTTCATACCGCCCTCCAGGCAAAAGCTGAAACCAGCTATAGTCTTGCCTAGGACTGTCAACAAAGACAGACTAACGAAGCAGAGTGGGATTCACAATCCTGTTTCTCTCCCACCGTTTGGACTGTCTTTGAAGCTGCTGCCACAGAAACGGTAACCTCATATATCAGTTTCTGTGAGGACATATGCGTTCCTACCAGGACTTATTTAACTTATAACAACGACAAACAATGGTTTACTGCTAAACTCAGTAAACAAAGAGGAATTATTCTGAAAAGCTTCGCACTCAGTTCTCTTCTAGTGGCACAGACTCTGTGTGGAAAGGTCTGAAAGACATGACCAATTACAAGACACCATCCCCAGCATTGTGGCAAATCAACAACTGGCAGACGACCTGAACGAGTTTTTACTGCAGGTATGAAAAGAAACCATTCTCACCTCCTGTAATCCCCACACCTGCCCTCAGTCAGCAGACGTCCAGGTGTTTGACTCAAGCACAATGGCACACCCCAGCCAAGAGGCGGGCATTGGTGGTTCAGTGGTAGAATTCTCGCCTGCCGCGCGCTGAGACCCGGGTTCGATTCCCGGCCGTAGCAGGCAGAAGCAGTGGCGGACGAAAAACGCAACCTGATTTAGCTGCTCTTAAAATTGAACTGGAAATTAAGTGCTGCTCATAAAATACCTACGGATGTCATTCTGTTGTTTTAATTTAGCATTGGTCAATATTACTTTCCTGAAAGAGACTGGTAGAATTCTCGCCTGCCGCGGGGAGACCCGTGTGCGATTGCTGGGCAATGTGACATACTACATCATCACTGTTAGACAATAATAAAGGATGCATACCACTCTGTCCAAAGAGCCGCCTTGGGAGTTTCTGATCACTGTTTGGTCCATCTCATACCGACCTCCAGGCAAAAGCTGAAACCAGCTATAGTCTTGCCTAGGACTGTAAACAAAGACAGACTAACGAAGCAGAGTGGGATTTACAAACCTGTTTCTCTCTCGCCGTTTGGACTGTCTTTGAAGCTGCTGCCACAGAAACGGTAACCTCATATATCAGTTTCTGATCACTGTTTGGTCCATCATATACCGCCATCCAGGCAAGAGCTGAAATCAGCTATAGTCTTGCCTAGGACTGTAAACAAAGACAGACTAACGAAGCAGAGTGGGATTCACAAACCTGTTTCTCTCCCACCCGTTGGACTGTCTTTGAAGCTGCTGCCACAGAAACGGTAACCTCATATATCAGTTTCTGATCACTGTTTGGTCCATCATATATACCGCCATCCAGGCAAGAGCTGAGATCAGCTATAGTCTTGCCTAGGACTGTAAACAAAGACAGACTAACGAAGCAGAGTGGGATTCACAAACCTGTTTCTCTCCCACCGTTTGGACTGTCTTTGAAGCTGCTGCCACAGAAACGGTAACCTCATATATCAGTTTCTGATCACTGTTTGGTCCATTATATACCGCCATCCAGGCAAGAGCTGAAACCAGCTATAGTCTTGCCTAGGACTGTAAACAAAGACAGACTAACGAGGCAGAGTGGGATTTACAAACCTGTTTCTCTCTCCGCCGTTTGGACTGTCTTTGAAGCTGCTGCCACAGAAACGGTAACCTCATATATCAGTTTCTGATCACTGTTTGGTCCATCTCATACCGCCATCCAGGCAAAGCTGAAACCAGCTATAGTCTTGCCTAGGACTGTAAACAAAGACAGACTAACGAAGCAGAGTGGGATTTACAAACCTGTTTCTCTCTCCCGTTTGGACTGTCTTTGAAGCTGCTGCCACAGAAGCGGTAACCTCATATATCAGTTTCTGATCATCACTGTTTGGTCCATATACCGCCATCCAGGCAAGAGCTGAAATCAGCTATAGTCTTGCCTAGGACTGTAAACAAAGACAGACTAACGAAGCAGAGTGGGATTCACAAACCTGTTTCTCTCCCACCGTTTGGACTGTCTTTGAAGCTGCTGCCACAGAAGCGGTAACCTCATATATCAGTTTTTGATCACTGTTTGGTCCATCATATACCGCCATCCAGGCAAGAGCTGAGATCAGCTATAGTCTTGCCTAGGACTGTAAACAAAGACAGACTAACGAAGCAGAGTGGGATTCACAAACCTGTTTCTCTCCCACCGTTTGGACTGTCTTGGAAGCTGCTGCCACAGAAACGGTAACCTCATATATCAGTTTCTGATCACTGTTTGGTCCATTATATACCGCCATCCAGGCAAGAGCTGAAACCAGCTATAGTCTTGCCTAGGACTGTAAACAAAGACAGACTAACGAGGCAGAGCGGGATTTACAAACCTGTTTCTCTCTCTCGCCGTGACTGGACTGTCTTTGAAGCTGCTGCCACAGAAACGGTAACCTCATATATCAGTTTCTGATCACTGATTGGTCCATTTCATACCGCCCTCCAGGCAAAAGCTGAAACCAGCTATAGTCTTGCCTAGGACTGTCAACAAAGACAGACTAACGAAGCAGAGTGGGATTCACAATCCTGTTTCTCTCCCACCGTTTGGACTGTCTTTGAAGCTGCTGCCACAGAAACGGTAACCTCATATATCAGTTTCTGTGAGGACATATGCGTTCCTACCAGGACTTATTTAACTTATAACAACGACAAACAATGGTTTACTGCTAAACTCAGTAAACAAAGAGGAATTATTCTGAAAAGCTTCGCACTCAGTTCTCTTCTAGTGGCACAGACTCTGTGTGGAAAGGTCTGAAAGACATGACCAATTACAAGACACCATCCCCAGCATTGTGGCAAATCAACAACTGGCAGACGACCTGAAACGAGTTTTACTGCAGGTATGAAAAGAAACCATTCTCACCTCCTGTAATCCCCCACACCTGCCCTCAGTCAGCAGACGTCCAGGTGTTTGACTCAAGCACAATGGCACACCCCAGCCAAGAGGCGGCGGGCATTGGTGGTTCAGTGGTAGAATTCTCGCCTGCCGCGCGGAGACCCGGTTCGATTCCCGCCGTAGCAGGCAGAAGCAGTGGCGGATGAAAACGCAACCTGATTTAGCTGCTCTTAAAATTGAACTGGAAATTAAGTGCTGCTCATAAAATACCTACGGATGTCATTCTGTTGTTTTAATTTAGCATTGGTCAATATTACTTTCCTGAAAGAGACTGGTAGAATTCTCGCCTGCCGCGGGAGACCCGTGTGCGATTGCTGGGCAATGTGACATACTACATCACTGTTAGACAATAATAAAGGATGCATACCACTCTGTCCAAAGAGCCGCCTTGGGAGTTTCTGATCACTGTTTGGTCCATCTCATACCGACCTCCAGGCAAAAGCTGAAACCAGCTATAGTCTTGCCTAGGACTGTAAACAAAGACAGACTAACGAAGCAGAGTGGGATTTACAAACCTGTTTCTCTCTCGCCGTTTGGACTGTCTTTGAAGCTGCTGCCACAGAAACGGTAACCTCATATATCAGTTTCTGATCACTGTTTGGTCCATCATATACCGCCATCCAGGCAAGAGCTGAGGCAAGAGCAGAAATCAGCTATAGTCTTGCCTAGGACTGTAAACAAAGACAGACTAAGGAAGCAGAGTGGGATTCACAAACCTGTTTCTCTCCCACCGTTTGGACTGTCTTTGAAGCTGCTGCCACAGAAACGGTAACCTCATATATCAGTTTTTGATCACTGTTTGGTCCATCATATACCGCCATCCAGGCAAGAGCTGAAACCAGCTATAGTCTTGCCTAGGACTGTAAACAAAGACAGACTAACGAAGCAGAGTGGGATTTACAAACCTGTTTCTCTCTCGCCGTTTGGACTGTCTTTGAAGCTGCTGCCACAGAAACGGTAACCTCATATATCAGTTTCTGATCACTGTTTGGTCCATCATATACCGCCATCCAGGCAAGAGCTGAAACCAGCTATAGTCTTGCCTAGGACTGTAAACAAAGACAGACTAACGAAGCAGAGTGGGATTCACAAACCTGTTTCTCTCTCGCCGTTTGGACTGTCTTTGAAGCTGCTGCCACAGAAACGGTAACCTCATATATCAGTTTCTGATCACTGTTTGGTCCATTATATACCGCCATCCAGGCAAGAGCTGAAATCAGCTATAGTCTTGCCTAGGACTGTAAACAAAGACAGACTAACGAGGCAGAGCGGGATTCACAAACCTGTTTCTCTCTCGCCGTTTGGACTGTCTTTGAAGCTGCTGCCACAGAAACGGTAACCTCATATATCAGTTTCTGATCACTGATTGGTCCATTTCATACCGCCCTCCAGGCAAAAGCTGAAACCAGCTATAGTCTTGCCTAGGACTGTCAACAAAGACAGACTAACGAAGCAGAGTGGGATTCACAATCCTGTTTCTCTCCCACCGTTTGGACTGTCTTTGAAGCTGCTGCCACAGAAACGGTAACCTCATATATCAGTTTCTGTGAGGACATATGCGTTCCTACCAGGACTTATTTAACTTATAACAACGACAAACAATGGTTTACTGCTAAACTCAGTAAACAAAGAGGAATTATTCTGAAAAGCTTCGCACTCAGTTCTCTTCTAGTGGCACAGACTCTGTGTGGAAAGGTCTGAAAGACATGACCAATTACAAGACACCATCCCCAGCATTGTGGCAAATCAACAACTGGCAGACGACCTGAACGCAGTTTTACTGCAGGTATGAAAAGAAACCATTCTCACCTCCTGTAATCCCCACACCTGCCCTCAGTCAGCAGACGTCCAGGTGTTTGACTCAAGCAATGGCACACCCCAGCCAAGAGGCGGGCATTGGTGGTTCAGTGGTAGAATTCTCGCCTGCCGCGGGAGACCCCGGTTCGATTCCCGCCGTAGCAGGCAGAAGCAGTGGCGGATGAAAACGCAACCTGATTTAGCTGCTCTTAAAATTGAACTGGAAATTAAGTGCTGCTCATAAAATACCTACGGATGTCATTCTGTTGTTTTAATTTAGCATTGGTCAATATTACTTTCCTGAAAGAGACTGGTAGAATTCTCGCCTGCCGCGGGGGAGACCCGTGTTCGATTGCTGGGCAATGTGACATACTACATCACTGTTAGACAATAATAAAGGATGCATACCACTCTGTCCAAAGAGCCGCCTTGGGAGTTTCTGATCACTGTTTGGTCCATCTCATACCGACCTCCAGGCAAAAGCTGAAACCAGCTATAGTCTTGCCTAGGACTGTCAACAAAGACAGACTAACGAAGCAGAGTGGGATTCACAAACCTGTTTCTCTCCCACCGTTTGGACTGTCTTTGAAGCTGCTGCCACAGAAACGGTAACCTCATATATCAGTTTCTGATCACTGTTTGGTCCATCATATACCGCCATCCAGGCAAGAGCTGAAATCAGCTATAGTCTTGCCTAGGACTGTAAACAAAGACAGACTAACGAAGCAGAGTGGGATTCACAAACCTGTTTCTCTCCCACCGTTTGGACTGTCTTTGAAGCTGCTGCCACAGAAACGGTAACCTCATATATCAGTTTCTGATCACTGTTTGGTCCATCATATACCGCCATCCAGGCAAGAGCTGAGATCAGCTATAGTCTTGCCTAGGACTGTAAACAAAGACAGACTAACGAAGCAGAGTGGGATTCACAAACCTGTTTCTCTCTCACCGTTTGGACTGTCTTTGAAGCTGCTGCCACAGAAACGGTAACCTCATATATCAGTTTCTGATCACTGTTTGGTCCATTATATACCGCCATCCAGGCAAAAGCTGAAACCAGCTATAGTCTTGCCTAGGACTGTAAACAAAGACAGACTAACGAAGCAGAGTGGGATTCACAAACCTGTTTCTCTCTCACCGTTTGGACTGTCTTTGAAGCTGCTGCCACAGAAACGGTAACCTCATATATATCAGTTTCTGATCACTGTTTGGTCCATTATATACCGCCATCCAGGCAAGAGCTGAAACCCGCTATAGTCTTGCCTAGGACTGTAAACAAAGACAGACTAACGAAGCAGAGTGGGATTCACAAACCTGTTTCTCTCCCACCGTTTGGACTGTCTTTGAAGCTGCTGCCACAGAAACGGTAACCTCATATATCAGTTTCTGATCACTGATTGGTCCATTTCATACAGGCAAAAGCTGAAACCAGCTATAGTCTTGCCTAGGACTGTCAACAAAGACAGACTAACGAAGCAGAGTGGGATTCACAATCCTGTTTCTCTCCCACCGTTTGGACTGTCTTTGAAGCTGCTGCCACAGAAACGGTAACCTCATATATCAGTTTCTGTGAGGACATATGCGTTCCTACCAGGACTTATTTAACTTATAACAACGACAAACAATGGTTTACTGCTAAACTCAGTAAACAAAGAGGAATTATTCTGAAAAGCTTCGCACTCAGTTCTCTTCTAGTGGCACAGACTCTGTGTGGAAAGGTCTGAAAGACATGACCAATTACAAGACACCATCCCCAGCATTGTGGCAAATCAACAACTGGCAGACGACCTGAACGAGTTTTACTGCAGGTATGAAAAGAAACCATTCTCACCTCCTGTAATCCCCACACCTGCCCTCAGTCAGCAGACGTCCAGGTGTTTGACTCAAGCACAATGGCACACCCCAGCCAAGAGGCGGGCATTGGTGGTTCAGTGGTAGAATTCTCGCCTGCGCGGGAGACCCGGTTCGATTCCCGCCGTAGCAGGCAGAAGCAGTGGCGGACAAACGCACGCAACCTGATTTAGCTGCTCTTAAAATTGAACTGGAAATTAAGTGCTGCTCATAAAATACCTACGGATGTCATTCTGTTGTTTTAATTTAGCATTGGTCAATATTACTTTCCTGAAAGAGACTGGTAGAATTCTCGCCTGCCGCGGGGGAGACCCGTGTGCGATTGCTGGGCAATGTGACATACTACATCACTGTTAGACAATAATAAAGGATGCATACCACTCTGTCCAAAGAGCCGCCTTGGGAGTTTCTGATCACTGTTTGGTCCATCTCATACCGACCTCCAGGCAAAAGCTGAAACCAGCTATAGTCTTGCCTAGGACTGTAAACAAAGACAGACTAACGAAGCAGAGTGGGATTTACAAACCTGTTTCTCTCTCGCCGTTTGGACTGTCTTTGAAGCTGCTGCCACAGAAACGGTAACCTCATATATCAGTTTTGATCACTGTTTGGTCCATCATATACCGCCATCCAGGCAAGAGCTGAGATCAGCTATAGTCTTGCCTAGGACTGTAAACAAAGACAGACTAACGAAGCAGAGTGGGATTCACAAACCTGTTTCTCTCCCACCGTTTGGACTGTCTTGGAAGCTGCTGCCACAGAAACGGTAACCTCATATATCAGTTTCTGATCACTGTTTGGTCCATTATATACCGCCATCCAGGCAAGGCTGAAACCAGCTATAGTCTTGCCTAGGACTGTAAACAAAGACAGACTAACGAAGCAGAGTGGGATTTACAAACCTGTTTCTCTCTCCGTTTGGACTGTTTGGACTGTCTTTGAAGCTGCTGCCACAGAAACGGGTAACCTCATATATCAGTTTCTGATCACTGTTTGGTCCATCTCATACCGCCCTCCAGGCAAAAGCTGAAACCAGCTATAGTCTTGCCTAGGACTGTAAACAAAGACAGACTAACGAAGCAGAGTGGGATTTACAAACCTGTTTCTCTCTCACCGTTTGGACTGTCTTTGAAGCTGCTGCCACAGAAACGGTAACCTCATATATCAGTTTCTGATCACTGTTTGGTCCATCATATACGCCATCCAGGCAAGAGCTGAAATCAGCTATAGTCTTGCCTAGGACTGTAAACAAAGACAGACTAACGAAGCAGAGTGGGATTCACAAACCTGTTTCTCTCTCACCGTTTGGACTGTCTTTGAAGCTGCTGCCACAGAAGCGTAAACCTCATATATCAGTTTTTGATCACTGTTTGGTCCATCATATACCGCCATCCAGGCAAGAGCTGAGATCAGCTATAGTCTTGCCTAGGACTGTAAACAAAGACAGACTAACGAAGCAGAGTGGGATTCACAAACCTGTTTCTCTCCCCACGTTTGGACTGTCTTTGAAGCTGCTGCCACAGAAACGGTAACCTCATATATCAGTTTCTGATCACTGTTTGGTCCATTATATACCGCCATCCAGGCAAGAGCTGAAACCAGCTATATAGTCTTGCCTAGGACTGTAAACAAAGACAGACTAACGAGGCAGAGCGGGATTTACAAACCTGTTTCTCTCTCGCCGTTTGGACTGTCTTTGAAGCTGCTGCCACAGAAACGGTAACCTCATATATCAGTTTCTGATCACTGATTGGTCCATTTCATACCGCCCTCCAGGCAAAAGCTGAAACCAGCTATAGTCTTGCCTAGGACTGTCAACAAAGACAGACTAACGAAGCAGAGTGGGATTCACAATCCTGTTTCTCTCCCACCGTTTGGACTGTCTTTGAAGCTGCTGCCACAGAAACGGTAACCTCATATATCAGTTTCTGTGAGGACATATGCGTTCCTACCAGGACTTATTTAACTTATAACAACGACAAACAATGGTTTACTGCTAAACTCAGTAAACAAAAAGGAATTATTCTGAAAAGCTTCACACTCAGTTCTCTTCTAGTGGCACAGACTCTGTGTGGAAAGGTCTGAAAGACATGACCAATTACAAGACACCATCCCCCAGCATTGTGGCAAATCAACAACTGGCAGACGACCTGAACGAGTTTTACTGCAGGTATGAAAAGAAACCATTCTCACCTCCTGTAATCCCCCACACCTGCCCTCAGTCAGCAGACGTCCAGGTGTTTGACTCAAGCACAATGGCACACCCCAGCCAAGAGGCGGGCATTGGTGGTTCAGTGGTAGAATTCTCGCCTGCCGCGCGGGAGACCCGGGTTCGATTCCCGGCCGTAGCAGGCAGAAGCAGTGGCGGACAGCGCAACCTGATTTAGCTGCTCTTAAAATTGAACTGGAAATTAAGTGCTGCTCATAAAATACCTACGGATGTCATTCTGTTGTTTTAATTTAGCATTGGTCAATATTACTTTCCTGAAAGAGACTGGTAGAATTCTCGCCTGCAGCGGAGACCCGTGTGCGATTGCTGGGCAATGTGACATACTACATCACTGTTAGACAATAATAAAGGATGCATACCACTCTGTCCAAAGAGCCGCCTTGGGAGTTTCTGATCACTGTTTGGTCCATCTCATACCGACCTCCAGGCAAAAGCTGAAACCAGCTATAGTCTTGCCTAGGACTGTAAACAAAGACAGACTAACGAAGCAGAGTGGGATTTACAAACCTGTTTCTCTCTCGCCGTTTGGACTGTCTTTGAAGCTGCTGCCACAGAAACGGTAACCTCATATATCAGTTTCTGATCACTGTTTGGTCCATCATATACCGCCATCCAGGCAAGAGCTGAAATCAGCTATAGTCTTGCCTAGGACTGTAAACAAAGACAGACTAACGAAGCAGAGTGGGATTCACAAACCTGTTTCTCTCCCACCGTTTGGACTGTCTTTGAAGCTGCTGCCACAGAAACGGTAACCTCATATATCAGTTTCTGATCACTGTTTGGTCCATTATATACCGCCATCCAGGCAAGAGCTGAAACCCGCTATAGTCTTGCCTAGGACTATAAACAAAGACAGACTAACGAGGCAGAGTGGGATATACAAACCTGTTTCTCTCTCGCCGTTTGGACTGTCTTTGAAGCTGCTGCCACAGAAACGGTAACCTCATATATCAGTTTCTGATCACTGTTTGGTCCATCTCATACCGCCATCCAGGCAAGAGCTGAAACCAGCTATAGTCTTGCCTAGGACTGTAAACAAAGACAGACTAACGAAGCAGAGTGGGATTTACAAACCTGTTTCTCTCTCGCTTAGTTTGGACTGTCTTTGAAGCTGCTGCCACAGAAACGGTAACCTCATATATCAGTTTCTGATCACTGTTTGGTCCATCATATACCGCCATCCAGGCAAGAGCTGAAATCAGCTATAGTCTTGCCTAGGACTGTAAACAAAGACAGACTAACGAAGCAGAGTGGGATTTACAAACCTGTTTCTCTCCCACCGTTTGGACTGTCTTTGAAGCTGCTGCCACAGAAACGGTAACCTCATATATCAGTTTTGATCACTGTTTGGTCCATCATATACCGCCATCCAGGCAAGAGCTGAAATCAGCTATAGTCTTGCCTAGGACTGTAAACAAAGACAGACTAACGAAGCAGAGTGGGATTCACAAACCTGTTTCTCTCCCACCGTTTGGACTGTCTTTGAAGCTGCTGCCACAGAAGCGGTAACCTCATATATCAGTTTCTGATCACTGTTTGGTCCATTATATATACGCCATCCAGGCAAGAGCTGAAACCAGCTATAGTCTTGCCTAGGACTGTAAACAAAGACAAAGACAGACTCTAACGAGGCAGAGCGGGATTTACAAACCTGTTTCTCTCTCGCCGTTTGGACTGTCTTTGAAGCTGCTGCCACAGAAACGGTAACCTCATATATCAGTTTCTGATCACTGATTGGTCCATTTCATACCGCCCTCCAGGCAAAAGCTGAAACCAGCTATAGTCTTGCCTAGGACTGTCAACAAAGACAGACTAACGAAGCAGAGTGGGATTCACAATCCTGTTTCTCTCCGTTTGTTTGGACTGTCTTTGAAGCTGCTGCCACAGAAACGGTAACCTCATATATCAGTTTCTGTGAGGACATATGCGTTCCTACCAGGACTTATTTAACTTATAACAACGACAAACAATGGTTTACTGCTAAACTCAGTAAACAAAGAGGAATTATTCTGAAAAGCTTCGCACTCAGTTCTCTTCTAGTGGCACAGACTCTGTGTGGAAAGGTCTGAAAGACATGACCAATTACAAGACACCATCCCCCAGCATTGTGGCAAATCAACAACTGGCAGACGACCTGAAGAGTTTTACTGCAGGTATGAAAAGAAACCATTCTCACCTCCTGTAATCCCCCACACCTGCCCTCAGTCAGCAGACGTCCAGGTGTTTGACTCAAGCACAATGGCACACCCCAGCCAAGAGGCGGGCATTGGTGGTTCAGTGGTAGAATTCTCGCCTGCCGCGCGGGAGACCAGGGTTCGATTCGGCCGCAGGCAGAAGCAGTGGCGGACGAAAACGCAACCTGATTTAGCTGCTCTTAAAATTGAACTGGAAATTAAGTGCTGCTCATAAAATACCTACGGATGTCATTCTGTTGTTTTAATTTAGCATTGGTCAATATTACTTTCCTGAAAGAGACTGGTAGAATTCTCGCCTGCCGCGGGGGAGACCCGTGTGCGATTGCTGGGCAATGTGACATACTACATCACTGTTAGACAATAATAAAGGATGCATACCACTCTGTCCAAAGAGCCGCCTTGGGAGTTTCTGATCACTGTTTGGTCCATCTCATACCGACCTCCAGGCAAAAGCTGAAACCAGCTATAGTCTTGCCTAGGACTGTAAACAAAGACAGACTAACGAAGCAGAGTGGGATTTACAAACCTGTTTCTCTCTCGCCGTTTGGACTGTCTTTGAAGCTGCTGCCACAGAAACGGTAACCTCATATATCAGTTTCTGATCACTGTTTGGTCCATCATATACCGCCATCCAGGCAAGAGCTGAGATCAGCTATAGTCTTGCCTAGGACTGTAAACAAAGACAGACTAACGAAGCAGAGTGGGATTCACAAACCTGTTTCTCTCCCACCGTTTGGACTGTCTTTGAAGCTGCTGCCACAGAAACGGTAACCTCATATATCAGTTTCTGATCACTGTTTGGTCCATTATATACCGCCATCCAGGCAAGAGCTGAAACCAGCTATAGTCTTGCCTAGGACTGTAAACAAAGACAGACTAACGAGGCAGAGTGGGATTTACAAACCTGTTTCTCTCTCGCCGTTTGGACTGTCTTTGAAGCTGCTGCCACAGAAAAACGGTAACCTCATATATCAGTTTCTGATCACTGTTTGGTCCATTTCATACCGCCATCCAGGCAAAAGCTGAAACCAGCTATAGTCTTGCCTAGGACTGTAAACAAAGACAGACTAACGAAGCAGAGTGGGATTTACAAACCTGTTTCTCTCTCACCGTTTGGACTGTCTTTGAAGCTGCTGCCACAGAAACGGTAACCTCATATATCAGTTTCTGATCACTGTTTGGTCCATCATATACCGCCATCCAGGCAAGAGCTGAAATCAGCTATAGTCTTGCCTAGGACTGTAAACAAAGACAGACTACTAAGAAAGCAGAGTGGGATTCACAAACCTGTTTCTCTCCCACCGTTTGGACTGTCTTTGAAGCTGCTGCCACAGAAACGGTAACCTCATATATCAGTTTCTGATCACTGTTTGGTCCATCATATACCGCCATCCAGGCAAGAGCTGAAATCAGCTATAGTCTTGCCTAGGACTGTAAACAAAGACAGACTAACGAAGCAGAGTGGGATTCACAAACCTGTTTCTCTCCCACCGTTTGGACTGTCTTTGAAGCTGCTGCCACAGAAACGGTAACCTCATATATCAGTTTCTGATCACTGATTGGTCCATTTCATACCGCCCTCCAGGCAAAAGCTAAAACCAGCTATAGTCTTGCCTAGGACTGTCAGACTAACGAAGCAGAGTGGGATTCACAAACCTGTTTCTCTCTCATGGACTGTCTTTGAAGCTGCTGCCACAGAAACGGTAACCTCATATATCAGTTTCTGATCACTGTTTGGTCCATTTCATACAACGCCCTCCAGGCAAAAGCTGAAATCCAGCTATAGTCTTGCCTAGGACTGTAAACAAAGACAGACTAACGAAGAGAGTGGGATTTACAAACCTGTTTCTCTCTCGCCGTTTGGACTGTCTTTGAAGCTGCTGCCACAGAAACGGTAACCTCATATATCAGTTTCTGATCACTGTTTGGTCCATCATATACCGCCATCCAGGCAAGAGCTGAAATCAGCTATAGTCTTGCCTAGGACTGTAAACAAAGACAGACTAACGAAGCAGAGTGGGATTCACAAACCTGTTTCTCTCCCACCGTTTGGACTGTCTTTGAAGCTGCTGCCACAGAAACGGTAACCTCATATATCAGTTTTTGATCACTGTTTGGTCCATCATATACCGCCATCCAGGCAAGAGCTGAGATCAGCTATAGTCTTGCCTAGGACTGTAAACAAAGACAGACTAACGAAGCAGAGTGGGATTCACAAACCTGTTTCTCTCCCACCGTTTGGACTGTCTTGGAAGCTGCTGCCACAGAAGCGGTAACCTCATATATCAGTTTCTGATCACTGTTTGGTCCATTATATACCGCCATCCAGGCAAGAGCTGAAACCCGCTATAGTCTTGCCTAGGACTGTAAACAAAGACAGACTAACGAGGCAGAGCGGGATTTACAAACCTGTTTCTCTCGCCGTTTGGACTGTCTTTGAAGCTGCTGCCACAGAAACGGTAACCTCATATATCAGTTTCTGATCACTGATTGGTCCATTTCATACCGCCCTCCAGGCAAAAGCTGAAACCAGCTATAGTCTTGCCTAGGACTGTCAACAAAGACAGACTAACGAAGCAGAGTGGGATTCACAATCCTGTTTCTCTCCCACCGTTTGGACTGTCTTTGAAGCTGCTGCCACAGAAACGGTAACCTCATATATCAGTTTCTGTGAGGACATATGCGTTCCTACCAGGACTTATTTAACTTATAACAACGACAAACAATGGTTTACTGCTAAACTCAGTAAACAAAAAGGAATTATTCTGAAAAGCTTCACACTCAGTTCTCTTCTAGTGGCACAGACTCTGTGTGGAAAGGTCTGAAAGACATGACCAATTACAAGACACCATCCCCCAGCATTGTGGCAAATCAACAACTGGCAGACGACCTGAACGAGTTTTACTGCAGGTATGAAAAGAAACCATTCTCACCTCCTGTAATCCCCACACCTGCCCTCAGTCAGCAGACGTCCAGGTGTTTGACTCAAGCACAATGGCACACCCCAGCCAAGAGGCGGGCATTGGTGGTTCAGTGGTAGAATTCTCGCCTGCCGCGCGGGAGACCGGGTTCGATTCGGCCGTAGCAGGCAGAAGCAGTGGCGGATGAAAACGCAACCTGATTTAGCTGCTCTTAAAATTGAACTGGAAATTAAGTGCTGCTCATAAAATACCTACGGATGTCATTCTGTTGTTTTAATTTAGCATTGGTCAATATTACTTTCCTGAAAGAGACTGGTAGAATTCTCGCCTGCCGCGGGAGACCCGTGTGCGATTGCTGGGCAATGTGACATACTACATCACTGTTAGACAATAATAAAGGATGCATACCACTCTGTCCAAAGAGCCGCCTTGGGAGTTTCTGATCACTGTTTGGTCCATCTCATACCGACCTCCAGGCAAAAGCTGAAACCAGCTATAGTCTTGCCTAGGACTGTAAACAAAGACAGACTAACGAAGCAGAGTGGGATTTACAAACCTGTTTCTCTCTCGCCGTTTGGACTGTCTTTGAAGCTGCTGCCACAGAAACGGTAACCTCATATATCAGTTTCTGATCACTGTTTGGTCCATCATATACCGCCATCCAGGCAAGAGCTGAAATCAGCTATAGTCTTGCCTAGGACTGTAAACAAAGACAGACTAACGAAGCAGAGTGGGATTCACAAACCTGTTTCTCTCCCACCGTTTGGACTGTCTTTGAAGCTGCTGCCACAGAAACGGTAACCTCATATATCAGTTTCTGATCACTGTTTGGTCCATCATATACCGCCATCCAGGCAAGAGCTGAAATCAGCTATAGTCTTGCCTAGGACTGTAAACAAAGACAGACTAACGAAGCAGAGTGGGATTCACAAACCTGTTTCTCTCTCCACCGTTTGGACTGTCTTTGAAGCTGCTGCCACAGAAGCGGTAACCTCATATATCAGTTTCTGATCACTGTTTGGTCCATTCATATACCGCCCTCCAGGCAAGAGCTGAAACCAGCTATAGTCTTGCCTAGGACTGTAAACAAAGACAGACTAACGAAGCAGAGTGGGATTTACAAACCTGTTTCTCTCTCGCCGTTTGGACTGTCTTTGAAGCTGCTGCCACAGAAACGGTAACCTCATATATCAGTTTCTGATCACTGTTTGGTCCATCATCATACCGCCCTCCAGGCAAAAGCTGAAATCAGCTATAGTCTTGCCTAGGACTGTAAACAAAGACAGACTAACGAAGCAGAGTGGGATTCACAAACCTGTTTCTCTCCCACCGTTTTGGACTGTCTTTGAAGCTGCTGCCACAGAAACGGTAACCTCATATATCAGTTTCTGATCACTGTTTGTTCCATCATATACCGCCATCCAGGCAAGAGCTGAAACCAGCTATAGTCTTGCCTAGGACTGTAAACAAAGACAGACTAACGAAGCAGAGTGGGATTCACAAACCTGTTTTTCTCCCGCCGTTTGGACTGTCTTGGAAGCTGCTGCCACAGAAAGCGGTAACCTCATATATCAGTTTCTGATCACTGTTTGGTCCATTATATACCGCCATCCAGGCAAGAGCTGAAACCAATATAGTCTTGCCTAGGACTGTAAACAAAGACAGACTAACGAGGCAGAGCGGGATATACAAACCTGTTTCTCTCTCGCCGTTTGGACTGTCTTTGAAGCTGCTGCCACAGAATAAGTAACCTCATATATCAGTTTCTGATCACTGATTGGTCCATTTCATACCGCCCTCCAGGCAAAAGCTGAAACCAGCTATAGTCTTGCCTAGGACTGTCAACAAAGACAGACTAACGAAGCAGAGTGGGATTCACAATCCTGTTTCTCTCCCACCGTTTGGACTGTCTTTGAAGCTGCTGCCACAGAAACGGTAACCTCATATATCAGTTTCTGTGAGGACATATGCGTTCCTACCAGGACTTATTTAACTTATAACAACGACAAACAATGGTTTTGCCTGCTAAACTCAGTAAACAAAGAGGAATTATTCTGAAAAGCTTCGCACTCAGTTCTCTTCTAGTGGCACAGACTCTGTGTGGAAAGGTCTGAAAGACATGACCAATTACAAGACACCATCCCCCAGCATTGTGGCAAATCAACAACTGGCAGACGACCTGAAGAGTTTTACTGCAGGTATGAAAAGAAACCATTCTCACCTCCTGTAATCCCCCACACCTGCCCTCAGTCAGCAGACGTCCAGGTGTTTGACTCAAGCACAATGGCACACCCCAGCCAAGAGGCGGGCATTGGTGGTTCAGTGGTAGAATTCTCGCCTGCCGCGCGGGAGACCCGGGTTCGATTCCCGGCCGTAGCAGGCAGAAGCAGTGGCGGACGAAAACGCAACCTGATTTAGCTGCTCTTAAAATTGAACTGGAAATTAAGTGCTGCTCATAAAATACCTACGGATGTCATTCTGTTGTTTTAATTTAGCATTGGTCAATATTACTTTCCTGAAAGAGACTGGTAGAATTCTGCGCCTGCTGCAGAAGAGACCAGTGTGCGATTGCTGGGCAATGTGACATACTACATCACTGTTAGACAATAATAAAGGATGCTACCACTCTGTCAAAGAGCCTCCTATATCAGTTTCTGATCACTGTTTGGTCCATTTCATACCGCCCTCCAGGCTAAAGCTGAAACCAGCTATAGTCTTGCCTAGGACTGTCAACAAAGACAGACTAACGAAGCAGAGTGGGATTTACAAACCTGTTTCTCTCTCGCCGTTTGGACTGTCTTTGAAGCTGCTGCCACAGAAACAGTAACCTCATATATCAGTTTCTGATCACTGTTTGGTCCATCATATACTTATCCAGGCAAGAGCTGAAATCAGCTATAGTCTTGCCTAGGACTGTAAACAAAGACAGACTAACGAAGCAGAGTGGGATTCACAAACCTGTTTCTCTCCCACCGTTTGGACTGTCTTTGAAGCTGCTGCCACAGAAGCGTAACCTCATATATCAGTTTCTGTGAGGACATGTTTGTTCCACCAGGACTTATTTAACTTATAACAACGACAAACAATGGTTCACTGCTAAACTCAGTAAACAAAGTTATTCTGAAAAGCTTCGCACTCAGTTCTCTTCTAGTGGCACAGACCTCTGTGTGAAAGGTCTGAAAGACAAGACCAATTACAAGACACCATCCCTCAGCATTGTCTCAACAACTGGCAGACGACCTGAAGAGTTTTACTGCAGGTGCTGAAAAGAAACCATTCTCACCTCCTGTAATCCCCCACACCTGCCCTTCAACTTAGCGAAGAGGGCGTGTGACCGGTCAGCAGCTTCCAGACAGACAGACAGCAGTTAGTGAAACGGAAAAAGTTTCATTCGGCCGTTGGGTGGGCTAACCACCAACCTTTCGGTTAACAGCCGAAGATCAGCGCTAACCGATTGCGCCACAGAGACGTTCGAGGGTGCCGCCGACGAATTCAGGGCCTGTTTCTCTCCATCGATCTGGCTTGGACTAGTGCTTTGTGAGAGCTGCTGCACAGAAATAGAAACTGTAACCTCATATGGGGCTCAGTTTCTGACGACCCTGAGATTAAGAGTCTCATGCTCTACCGACTGAGCTAGCGGGCCCTCGGTCAAATGCACCGACTGAGCACTGTCAGGCGTCGCTGAGCGTGCTGACGTTCAGGTGTTTGACTCAAGCACAATGGCACACCCCTGTCAAGAGGCGGGCATTGGTGGTTCAGTGGTAGAATTCTCGCCTGCCACGCGGGAGACCGGGTTCGATTCGGCCAATGCAGGCAGAAGCAGTGGCAGACGAAAACGCAACCTGATTTAACTGCTCTTAAAATTGAACTGGAAATTATGTGCTGCTCATAAAATACCTATGCATGTCATTCTGTTGTTTTAATTTAGCATTGGTCGATATTCCTTTCCTGAAAGAGAGAAAGGGAAACCGTGTGCGATTGCCGGGCAATGTGACATACTAGACCACTATTAGACAATAATAAAGGATGCTTACCACTCTGTCCAAAGAGCCGCCTTGGGGAGTTTCTGATCACTGTTTGGTCCATCATATACCGCCATCCAGGCAAGAGCTGAAATCAGCTATAGTCTTGCCTAGGACTGTAAACAAAGACAGACTAACGAAGCAGAGTGGGATTTACAAACCTGTTTCTCTCTCGCCGTTTGGACTGTCTTTGAAGCTGCTGCCACAGAAACAGTAACCTCATATATCAGTTTCTGATCACTGATTGGTCCACCTCATACCGCCCTCCAGGCAAAAGCTGAAACCAGCTATAGTCTTGCCTAGGACTGTAAACAAAGACAGACTAACGAAGCAGAGTGGGATTTACAAACCTGTTTCTCTCTCACCGTTTGGACTGTCTTTGAAGCTGCTGCCACAGAAACGGTAACCTCATATATCAGTTTCTGATCACTGATTGGTCCATCTCATACCGCCATCCAGGCAAAGCTGAAATCAGCTATAGTCTTGCCTAGGACTGTAAACAAAGACAGACTAACGAAGCAGAGTGGGATTTACAAACCTGTTTCTCTCTTCTGTTTGGACTGTCTTTGAAGCTGCTGCCACAGAAACGGTAACCTCATATATCAGTTTCTGATCACTGATTGGTCCATCATATAACGCCCTCCAGGCAAAGCTGACAGTCATAGTCTTGCCTAGGACTGTCAACAAAGACAGACTAACGAAGCAGAGTGGGATTCACAAACCTGTTTCTCTCCCACCGTTTGGACTGTCTTTGAAGCTGCTGCCACAGAAACGGTAACCTCATATATCAGTTTCTGATCACTGATTGGTCCATCTCATACCGCCATCCAGGCAAAAGCTGATATCAGCTATAGTCTTGCCTAGGACTGTAAACAAAGACAGACTAACGAAGCAGAGTGGGATTCACAAACCTGTTTCTCTCCCACCGTTTGGACTGTCTTTGAAGCTGCTGCCACAGAAACGGTAACCTCATATATCAGTTTCTGATCACTGATTGGTCCAGTTCATTATACCAGGACTTATTCCAGGCAAGAACTGAAACCAGCTATAGTCTTGCCTAGGACTGTCAACAAAGACAGACTAACGAAGCAGAGTGGGATTCACAAACCTGTTTCTCTCTCACCGTTTGGACTGTCTTTCTGAAGCTAACCACAAAAGCGGAATAACCTCAGGACTATCAGTTTCTGATCACTGATTGGTCCATCTCATACCGCCTCAGTTCTCTTCTAGTGGCAAAAGCTGATATCAGCTATAGTCTTGCCTAGGACTGTAAATCAACAAAGACAGACTAACTGAAGCAGAGTGGGATTCACAAAATCCTGTTTCTCTCCTTCAACGTTTGGACTGTCTTTGAAGCTGCTGCCACAGAAACGGTAACCTCATATATCAGTTTCTGTGAGGACATATGCGTTCCTACCAGGACTTATTTAACTTATAACAACGACAAACAATGGTTCACTGCTAAACTCAGTAAACAAAGAGGAATTATTCTGAAAAGCTTCACACTCAGTTCTCTTCTAGTGGCACAGACTCTGTGTGGAAAGGTCTGAAAGACATGACCAATTACAAGACACCATCCCCAGCATTGTGGCAAATCAACAACTGGCAGACGACCTGAAGAGTTTTACTGCAGGTATGAAAAGAAACCATTCTCACCTCCTGTAATCCCCACACCTGCCCTCAGTCAGCAGACGTCCAGGTGTTTGACTCCAGCACAATGGCACACCCCTGTCAAGAGGCGGGCATTGGTGGTTCAGTGGTAGAATTCTCGCCTGCCACGCGCGGGAGACCGGGTTCGATTCGGCCAATGCAGGCAGAAGCAGTGGCGGAGCGAAAACAAACCTGATTTAGCTGCTCTTAAAATTGAACTGGAAATTAAGTGCTGCTCATAAAATACCTACGGATGTCATTCTGTTGTTTTAATTTAGCATTGGTCAATATTACTTTCCTGAAAGACTGGTAAATTCTCGCCTGCCGCAGAAACCGTGTGCGATTGCCGGGCAATGTGACATACTAGACCACTGTTAGACAATAATAAAGGATGCTTACCACTCTGTCAAAGAGCACGCCTTGGGAGTTTCTGATCACTGTTTGGTCCATCATATACCGCCATCCAGGCAAGAGCTGAAATCAGCTATAGTCTTGCCTAGGACTGTAAACAAAGACAGACTAACGAAGCAGAGTGGGATTTACAAACCTGTTTCTCTCTCTCCGTTTGGACTGTCTTTGAAGCTGCTGCCACAGAAACAGTAACCTCATATATCAGTTTCTGATCACTGATTGGTCCACCTCATACCGCCCTCCAGGCAAAAGCTGAAACCAGCTATAGTCTTGCCTAGGACTGTCAACAAAGACAGACTAACGAAGCAGAGTGGGATTCACAAACCTGTTTCTCTCTCACCGTTTGGACTGTCTTTGAAGCTGCTGCCACAGAAACGGTAACCTCATATATCAGTTTCTGATCACTGTTTGGTCCATCATCATACCGCCATCCAGGCAAGAGCTGAAATCAGCTATAGTCTTGCCTAGGACTGTAAACAAAGACAGACTAGACTACGAAGCAGAGTGGGATTCACAAACCTGTTTCTCTCTCCACCGTTTGGACTGTCTTTGGAGCTGCTGCCACAGAAACAGTAACCTCATATATCAGTTTCTGATCACTGATTGGTCCATCTCATACCGCCCTCCAGGCAAAAGCTGAAACCAGCTATAGTCTTGCCTAGGACTGTAAACAAAGACAGACTAACTAAGCAGAGTGGGATTTACAAACCTGTTTCTCTCTTCCGTTTGGACTGTCTTTGAAGCTGCTACCACAGAAACGGTAACCTCATATATCAGTTTCTGATCACTGATTGGTCCATTTCATACCGCCCTCCAGGCAAAAGCTGAACAACGACAGTCTATAGTCTTGCCTAGGACTGTCAACAAAGACAGACTAACGAAGCAGAGTGGGATTCACAATCCTGTTTCTCTCCCACCGTTTGGACTGTCTTTGAAGCTGCTGCCACAGAAACGGTAACCTCATATATCAGTTTCTGTGAGGACATATGCGTTCCTACCAGGACTTATTTAACTTATAACAACGACAAACAATGGTTCACTGCTAAACTCAGTAAACAAAGAGGAATTATTCTGAAAAGCTTCGCACTCAGTTCTCTTCTAGTGGCACAGCCTCTGTGTGTGGAAAGGTCTGAAAGACAAGACCAATTACAAGACACCATCCCTCAGCATTGTGGCAAATCAACAACTGGCAGACGACCTGAAGAGTTTTACTGCAGGTATGAAAAGAAACCATTCTCACCTCCTGTAATCCCCCACACCTGCCCTTCAACTTAGCGAAGAGGACGTGTGACCGGTCAGCAGCTTCCAGACAGACAGACAGCAGTTAGTGAAGCGGAAAAAGTTTCATTCGGCCGTCCCTGGGTGGGCTCGAACCACCAACCTTTCGGTTAACAGCCGAACGCGCTAACCGATTGCGCCACAGAGACGTTCGAGGTGCCGCGACGACCGAATTCAGGGCCTACTTGCCTGGGCATCGATCTGGCTCGTACAGCAGGTAGTGCTCTTGTGAGAGCGCTTTTGCAGAAATAGAAACTGTGCGCCCAACGTGGGGGCTCCGAACCCACGACCCTGAGATTAAGAGTCTCATGCTCTACCGACTGAGCTAGCCGGCCCTCGGTCAAATGCACCGACTGAGCGGAGTGTCAGGCGTCGCAGAGCGTGCTGACGTTCAGGTGTTTGACTCAAGCACAATGGCACACCCCTGTCAAGAGGCGGGCATTGGTGGTTCAGTGGTAGAATTCTCGCCTGCCACGCGGGAGACCGGGTTCGATTCGGCCAATGCAGGCAGAAGCAGTGGCAGAGCACAAAACGAAACCTGATTTAACTGCTCTTAAAATTGAACTGGAAATTATGTGCTGCTCATAAAATACCTATGCATGTCATTCTGTTGTTTTAATTTAGCATTGGTCGATATTCCTTTCCTGAAAGAGAGAAAGGAAACCCGTGTGCGATTGCCGGGCAATGTGACATACTAGACCACTATTAGACAATAATAAAGGATGCTTACCACTCTGTCAAAAGAGCCGCCTTGGGAGTTTCTGATCACTGTTTGGTCCATCATATACCGCCATCCAGGCAAGAGCTGAAATCAGCTATAGTCTTGCCTAGGACTGTAAACAAAGACAGACTAACGAAGCAGAGTGGGATTTACAAACCTGTTTCTCTCTCGCCGTTTGGACTGTCTTTGAAGCTGCTGCCACAGAAACAGTAACCTCATATATCAGTTTCTGATCACTGATTGGTCCACCTCATACCGCCCTCCAGGCAAAAAGCTGAAACCAGCTATAGTCTTGCCTAGGACTGTCAACAAAGACAGACTAACGAAGCAGAGTGGGATTCACAAACCTGTTTCTCTCCCACTGTTTGGACTGTCTTTGAAGCTGCTGCCACAGAAACGGTAACCTCATATATCAGTTTCTGATCACTGATTGGTCCATTCATACCAGCCCTCAGGCAAAAGCTGAAACCAGCTATAGTCTTGCCTAGGACTGTCAACAAAGACAGCTAAACGAAGCAACTAAGCAGAGTGGGATTCACAAACCTGTTTCTCTCTTCTGTGAGGACATATGCGTTCTTTGGATTTACAAACCTAACCTCATCTCTCTTCTGTGAGGACATGTGCGTTCCTACCAGCGTTCCTAACAACGACAGTCAAAGTCTTGCCTTTAGGACTGTCAACAAAGACAGAAGGAAGCAGAATGTTTCTACTAGACCACTATTAGACAATAATTGAAGGATGCCACCACTCTGTCACCTCATATATCAGTTTTCTGATCACTGTTTGGTCCATCTCATACCGCCATCCAGGCAAGAGCTGAAATCAGCTATAGTCTTGCCTAGGACTGTAAACAAAGACAGACTAACGAAGCAGAGTGGGATTTACAAACCTGTTTCTCTCTCACCGTTTGGACTGTCTTTGAAGCTGCTGCCACAGAAACAGGTAACCTCATATATCAGTTTCTGATCACTGATTGGTCCACCTCATACCGCCCTCCAGGCAAAAGCTGAAACCAGCTATAGTCTTGCCTAGGACTGTCAACAAAGACAGACTAACTAAGAAGCAGAGTGGGATTTACAAACCTGTTTCTCTCTCACCGTTTGGACTGTCTTTGAAGCTGCTGCCACAGAAGCGGTAACCTCATATATCAGTTTCTGATCACTGATTGGTCCATCTCATACCGCCCTCCAGGCAAAAGCTGAAACCAGCTATAGTCTTGTCTAGGACTGTCAACAAAGACAGACTAACGAAGCAGAGTGGGATTCACAATCCTGTTTCTCTCTTCTGTGAGGACATATGCTTCCTACCAGGATTTACAAACCTGTTTCTCTCTTCTGTGAGGACATATGCGTTCCTACCAGGACTTATTTAACTTATAACAACGACAGTCAAAGTCTTGCCTAGGACTGTCAACAAAGACAGACTAACTAAGGCAGCAGAGTGGGGTTCACAAACCTGTTTCTCTCCCACCGTTTGGACTGTCTTTGAAGCTGCTGCCACAGAAGAAACGGTAACCTCATATATCAGTTTCTGATCACTGATTGGAATCAATCTCATACCGCCCTCCAGGCAAAAGCTGATATCAGCTATAGTCTTGCCTAGGACTGTAAACAAAGACAGTCTAACTAAGCAGAGAGGGGGATTTACAAACCTGTTTCTCTCTTCTGTGAGGACATATGCGTTCCTACCAGGATTTACAAACCTGTTTCTCTCTTCTGTGAGGACATATGCGTTCCTACCAGGACTTATTTAACTTATAACAACGACAGTCAAAGTCTTGCCTAGGACTGTCAACAAAGACAGACTAACGAAGCAGAGTGGGGATTCACAATCCTGTTTCTCTCCCACCGTTTGGACTGTCTTTGAAGCTGCTGCCACAGAAACGGTAACCTCATATATCAGTTTCTGTGAGGACATATCGTTCCTACCAGGACTTATTTAACTTATAACAACGACAAACAATGGTTCACTGCTAAACTCAGTAAACAAAGAGGAATTATTCTGAAAAGCTTCGCACTCAGTTCTCTTCTAGTGGCACAGCCTCTGTGTGGAAAGGTCTGAAAGACAAGACCAATTACAAGACACCATCCCTCAGCATTGTGGCAAATCAACAACTGGCAGACGACCTGAAGAGTTTTACTGCAGGTATGAAAAGAAACCATTCTCACCTCCTGTAATCCCCCACACCTGCCCTTCAACTTAGCGAAGAGGACGTGTGACCGGTCAGCAGCTTCCAGACAGACAGACAGCAGTTAGTGAAACGGAAAAAGTTTCATTCGGCCGTCCCTGGGTGGGCTCGAACCACCAACCTTTCGGTTTAACAGCGAACGCGCTAACCGATTGCGCCACAGAGACGTTCGAGGTGCCGCCGACCGAATTCAGGGCCTACTTGCCTGGGCATCGATCTGGCTCGTACAGCAGGTAGTGCTCTTGTGAGAGGGCGCTTTTGCAAGAAATAGAAACTGTGCGCCCAACGTGGGGCTCGAACCCACGACCCTGAGATTAAGAGTCTCATGCTCTACCGACTGAGCTAGCCGGGCCCTCGGTCAAATGCACCGACTGAACGGAGTGTCAGACGTCGCACGAGCGTGCTGACGTTCAGGTGTTTGACTCAAGCACAATGGCACACCCCTGTCAAGAGGCGGGCATTGGTGGTTCAGTGGTAGAATTCTCGCCTGCCACGCGGGAGACCCGGGTTCGATTCCCGGCCAATGCAGGCAGAAGCAGTGGCAGACGAAAACGAAACCTGATTTAACTGCTCTTAAAATTGAACTGGAAATTATGTGCTGCTCATAAAATACCTATGCATGTCATTCTGTTGTTTTAATTTAGCATTGGTCGATATTCCTTTCCTGAAAGAGAAAGACAGAAAGGGAAACCCGTGTGCGATTGCCGGGCAATGTGACATACTAGACCACTATTAGACAATAATAAAGGATGCTTACCACTCTGTCCAAAGAGCCGCCCTTGGGAGTTTCTGATCACTGTTTGGTCCATCATATACCGCCATCCAGGCAAGAGCTGAAATCAGCTATAGTCTTGCCTAGGACTGTAAACAAAGACAGACTAACGAAGCAGAGTGGGATTTACAAACCTGTTTCTCTCTCGCCGTTTGGACTGTCTTTGAAGCTGCTGCCACAGAAACAGTAACCTCATATATCAGTTTCTGATCACTGATTGGTCCACCTCATACCGCCCTCCAGGCAAAAAGCTGAAACCAGCTATAGTCTTGCCTAGGACTGTCAACAAAGACAGACTAACGAAGCAGAGCGGGATTTACAAACCTGTTTCTCTCTCACCGTTTGGACTGTCTTTGAAGCTGCTGAAGCTGCTGCACAGAAACGGTAACCTCATATATCAGTTTCTGATCACTGATTGGTCAATCTCATACCGCCCTCCAGGCAAAAGCTGATATCAGCTATAGTCTTGCCTAGGACTGTCAACAAAGACAGACTAACGAAGCAGAGTGGGATTCACAATCCTGTTTCTCTCTTCTGTGAGGACATATGCGTGTCCTACCAGATTTTAGAAGCTACAAACCTGTTTCTCTCTTCTGTGAGGACATATGCGTTCCTACCAGGACTTATTTAACTTATAACAACGACAGTCAAAGTCTTGCCTAGGACTGTCAACAAAGACAGACTAAGGAAGCAGAGTGGGGTCTGAACCTGTTTCTTCAGACTGTTTGGACTGTCTTTGGCAGCTGCTGTGTGCAAACGGTAACCTCAATAGTTTCTGATCACTGATTGGTCAATCTCATAGACTTTCCCTTTAAAAAGCTGAGCTATAGTCAAAAGGACACAGAAGCGGTAACCTCATTCACAATCCTGTTTCTCCATTCTGATCACCTGATTGGTCAATCTCACACTACACACCCCTCAAGGCATTGGTGGTTCAGTGGTATATCGCTGCTAGGGGAGACCCGGTTCGATTCGGCCAATGCAGGCAGAAGCAGTGGCAGACGAAAAACAAACCTGATTTAACTGCTCTTAAAATTGAACTGGAAATTATGTGCTGCTCATAAAATACCTATGCATGTCATTCTGTTGTTTTAATTTAGCATTGGTCAATATTCCTTTCCTGAAAGAGAGAAAGGAAACCTGTGCGATTGCTGTGCAAATGTGACATACTAGACCACTATTAGACAATAATAAAGGATGCTTACCACTCTGTCAGGAGCATATGCGGGAGTTTCTGATCACTTATTGGTCCATCATATACCGCCCATCCAGGCAAGAGCTGAAATCAGCTATAGTCTTGCCTAGGACTGTAAACAAAGACAGACTAACGAAGCAGAGTGGGATTTACAAACCTGTTTCTCTCTCACCGTTTGGACTGTCTTTGAAGCTGCTGCCACAGAAACAGTAACCTCATATATCAGTTTCTGATCACTGATTGGTCCACCTCATACCGCCCTCCAGGCAAAAAGCTGAAACCAGCTATAGTCTTGCCTAGGACTGTAAACAAAAACAGTCTAACTAAGCAGAGTGGGATTTACAAACCTGTTTCTCTCTCACCGTTTGGACTGTCTTTGAAGCTGCTGCCACAGAAACGTAACCTCATATATCAGTTTCTGATCACTGTTTGGTCCATCTCATACCGCCCTCCAGGCAAAAGCTGAAACAGCTATAGTCTTGCCTAGGACTGTCAACAAGAAAGACAGACTAACGAAGCAGAGTGGGGTTCACAAACCTGTTTCTCTCTCACCGTTGGACTGTCTTTGAAGCTGCTGCCACAGAAACAGTAACCTCATATATCAGATTTTCTGACCTGTTTGGTCTCTACTACATATTTCCTCCAGG